>NW_020837997.1:11071224-11117803 GCF_003676395.1 Aethalodelphis obliquidens | reverse complement strand
TGTGTGTGTGTGTGTGTGTGTGTGTGTGTGTGTGTGTGTGTGTGTGTCAGATCTAACTGCCCCAGGTTGCAGAGAGGTTGATGGACGGGGGCCATGGGAAAACTTTTCCCTGCGCCGTCCTCATTGTGTCCCCAACTCATGCAAATCAGACCCTACTGTTTGGCCAGACCCCACAAGAGGTGCTTTATAAGCCTGCTTGCACGTGGTCCTCAAAACCTGGATTCTGCAATTAAACCCACCTTATGGATGCTGAAACAGAGGCCGGGAGAGCCTTTGGTGACTGGAGTGGTTAAGAGACCCGGTTCTGGGCGCATGGCCTCAGGCTGGAGCCCCAGCTCTGCTATGTCCTCCCAGCAGAGCCCAGCAGCTCCTCTGAGCCTCAGTTTCCTCATCTGTACAATGGGCAGATAACAGAACCCACCTGGCGCATGGCTCTGTGGATGCCACTGCTCCTGGGTGGGAAATGATACTTAGCACAGGCTGCGCCTCTCAACTCAGAGAGACAAGGGTTCAGACTCGGGGTGCCACTTACTGGCTGTGTGACTGGCCAGGCCACAGCACCTCTCTGTACCTCAGTTTCCCCAACAATAAAATGGGTACTATAGGGACTTCCCTGGTGGTCCAGTGGTTAAGACTCCGGCAGCGGGCACGGGTTCCATCCCTGGTCCGGTAACTAAGATCCTGCATGCCGTGCGGTGTGGCAAAAAAAAAAAACACAAAAAACGTGGGGGGGGCACTATAATAGTATCTAATTCATAAGGTTGCTTTTATAATTAAAGGAGTTACTGCACATACCCCCTAGCATGGAACACACCCTTCATAAACGTTAGCTTTCTCTCCTGTTTTCCCTCTGAGTCTGTATTCTTCATGAGAGAGGCTGGGTGTGTGACTGTGAAGGGGTGGTATTCCCAGGGCCTCTCAGGCCCCCAGGCTTAGAGTCAGGGATTGAGGTGGGTGTGTCTGGGACTGGTCCCCCTGCCTGGTGAGTGATTTCCCCATCCCAGAGTCCCTCCAGGCCAGCAGCCCCCAGCCCTCTCCTTCCAAGCAGTAGAGGTGGCAGCTTCCCCCTCCACCTGCCTGGCAGTCACCAAGGTGGGCGCCCCTGCCAGGGGCAACTTGCCCAGAGTACAATTTCCTGGTGTGGGGATCGTGAGAGACCCACTGGAGCAGATTCTGGAGGCAACAGGAGAAAGGGTGAGTGTACACAGCCAACTCTCGGGAAACCGGGTGGTCAGCAGAGAGAAATGTGGGATCAAGAAAAGGGTTCCCTGGTGGTCCAGTGGTTAGGACTCCACACTTTCACTGCCGAGGGTGCAGGTTCAATCCCTGGTGGAGGAACTAAGATCCCGCAAGCGCGGCCGAAAGAAAAGTGCCTTGAATAGTGTAAAGGCTCACAAAATGGATGCTGCCAAATATACTTTTTGTTGCTGTTGTTGTTTTTTCTTTGCGGTACGCGGCCCTCTCACTGTTGCGGCCTCTCCCGTTGCGGAGCACAGGCTCCGGACGCGCAGGCTAAGCGGCCATGGCTCACGGGCCCAGCCGCTTCGCGGCATGTGGGATCTTCCCGGACCGGGGCACGAACCCCCGTCCCCTGCATCGGCAGGCGGACTCTCAACCACTGCACCACCGGGGAAGCCCTGCTAAATATACTTTTATTAGATAATAATTAAAATCATTATCCTAATGACTGTTATTACCAGTTCCCGATGCTCTGGGCTCCAAAGTCTGTCATCTCCTTCAGCTCACAAAGGAAGGGCTAAAAGAGACAGCACGCGGCCAGGGGCTCACAGCCCAAAGTCTAGGCCCCAGGGTGCCCAAGTGGCGGCATCAATTTCTATTTTACTATGTTGTTTTCACAGCCCAGGAGGCTGCAGGTTCCTGTCTCTCGGGCTGGGAGCGGTAATGAGGCCTCTCTAGGGAGGATGAAAAGCTAGAAACAGGTTCTAGAAGCTGGTGGTGGCCGAGGCAGGGACAGCCGGGATCAAGGCTGGGAGGTGGGAGGCCCCCAACCTGGCCTACCCCAGCTGCCAGTTTGCAAGTTCTGTCTGGGAGGGGCTGTGTCCCAGGGCCAGTGTGCATTTCTTGAGCACCCACTGTGTGCCAGGCTCTGGGAACTCAGAGGCATCTGTGACAGATATTAATGAAAGAAGTTTCCCAGTACAGATGCAGCTATAGCCAAGAGAGTTTGAAGGAGGCAGGGAATTGCAGGGGAGTGAGGGGATGGAAGGGCTAGCCTGAGGAAGTGACACTTGAGCTGAGAACAGAAGGATGGGGGAAGGGGGGTTGCCTGGCAATGGAACAGCAGGGACAAAGGCCCTGGGGCCACGTGAAGCATTGACTATTTCAGAAACTGGGCGGGCCCCAAACAAACCCATTTTCCTTTTGTTTCAGAACCTCATTTACTCCATTTGTGAAATGGGAATAATCACAGAAACTCAGAGAATGTACCTCTCCAGGGGTGTCTTGAGTGTGTGTGTCCACCTGTGTCCTCCCAGCTCACCCCAACATTTACTCTTTTATTAGGCTTACTCTCCCCCTCCCCCTTCAGATGTCAGGTCCCCAGAACAGGAATTTGTGCATATCTTGTTCACTGCCATAACTGCTAGGCCTGCCATGCATTAAGTACTCAATCAATACCTGTCAAATGCATACATAATAAGCATTATAGAACACTGAGTATGCACCAGGCCCTGTGTTAAGTATTTTCTAACTATTAATTTATTTAATTCTCCTGGAAGCCCCATGGATGTGTGTGGGGAAGAGACTATTATAATCCCATTTGCAGATGGGAAGATTGAGGCACAGAGGGGTTATGTGCCCACGTGTCTCACCACCATGCTGCACCGCCTCTGTCTGGATCTGTGGGTTGTGGGCTTGTGTGTGTTTGAGTGTCTGTGTGCATCTTGGTGTGTTCTTTGTTCTTGGTGTCACCAGGTATATGAAGATCAAACATACCAGAGGCTTGCATGAGCCTGGGAAGGGACTCTGAGCCTGCAGGTCAGTGGGTGCCCTAGCCCTGGAGGGAGGGCAGGCCCTCTCTGGTGAGGCAGAAGGTCCAGCCTTCAGGCCTTGTTCCCAATCCTGGAGCGGGGCTCCCTCCCACCTGCCGTGGCCTGGCCCTGGCCCAGCTGCCGACCTCAGGAACTCGAGTTTCCCCGGGGAGGTAGGCAATCAATTAGAACTGGCAGCGTTGGCCTAAGTAAAAGGCCTGCTTTAATGAGGAGGCCAGAAGGGCTGCTCGGAGCAGCAGGCACTGGGTTGGGCCAGGCCTAGCCAGGGCTACGGGGTCCCGTGGCCACCCGTGCCCACCTGCCTGCCAAGTCTGTGAGTCCCTGTGTATGCTCTTATTATGTTTATCGTCACCAGGCCGGAGCTATTTATAGACCTGAGTGGAGCAGCATCCAACTCATGCAAGCTGCTAACATTTATTGGGCGCCGACTGTGTGTTAGGCTCTGTGCTAGGTGCGAGGACCCAGAAGGGGCAAGACACACCTCCTAGTGGATCTAGTGGGAGTGACAGACATCACCAGGTAACCCACATAGTGTGGTAAGGGCCGTGATGATGACACACGGGTGGCAGTGGGGACCAAAGGAGGCATCAGGGAGGGCTTCCTGGAGGAGGTGATCCATAAGCTGAGCTCTGAAGGGTGAATAGAAGCAAGTCCCAAAGGAGGGCAGGGAGGAGGAATATCGTGGCATGGTTAGGAATGATTCCACATGTTCTGGGCGTCTAAAGCTGTGTAACCAACTGTGGTAGGCAAAATAATGCTCTCCAAAGATGTCCCCGTCTAAATCCCTAGAATCTGTGGATATTTAACCTGACAGGGCAAAGCGGAATTAAGGCTGCAGATGGAATTAAGGTTGCTAATCAGTGGACCGTTGAGTTAAAGAGATTATTTTAGATTATCCGAGTGAGCTCAGTGTAATCACAGGGAACCTTATAAAAGGGAAGCCAAAGAATGAGAGTGATGTAAAGGCAGAAAGACTCCACCAGCCATTGCCGGCTGTGAAGGTGGAGGAAGGGTTCCCCCCCACCCCCGATGCCCCTGTTCCTTCAGTTGAGGAATGTGGGAGGCCTTGAGAAGCTGGAAAAGACAAGGAAACAATTCTCCCCTGGAGCCTCCAGAAGGATCAGCCCTGCCCACACCAGGATTTTAGCTACAGAACTTTCAAATAATAAATCTGTGTTGTTTCAAGCCAGTAAGTTTGAGGCAACCTTGGTGTTCCTTGACTGGTAGCCGCGTCACCGCAACCTCTGCGTCCATCATCACATGGCTGTCTTCCCTGTGTGTCCTGATCAGCCTGTCCTTTCTCATAAACACACTGTCATTGGATTTAGGGCCCACCCTAAATCCAGGATGATTTCATCTCAAGATCCTTAATTACATCTGCAAAGACCCCAGTTGCTGGTAAGGTCCCATTCCAAGGTTCCAGGTGGGCATGAATTTGTTTGGGGGCAGCGGGGGTGGGGTGCGGGGGAGTGTTTGACTTTGGTGTGTCTCCTGCTCTTGAAGGTCACCTCTTGGAGGGCAGGAATTCTGTCTATCTTGGACCCCCACAGCATTCCCTATGCCTAGAATACGGCCTGGCACACAGTAGGTGCTCAATAAGTATGTAACCAGCGAACGATTATGAAGCAGCCGCTGTGTACCAAGCCTGCCCTCGAGGGCCAGGTTACAGGGCCTTGGTCTCTCCACATGGAGAGGGAGTTTTTCATGCCTTGTCTGGGAAAGAGAGAAAACATTTGATTCTCCATTGTTCCAAGGGCCTGGGGCAAAGTGAGGGATGGGTGAGACCAGGGGACCAGACTGTGGTTCTTCACTGTGCAGCCTTGGGCAGCAGCAGCAGCAACAATTAGAGGTGTGGGAGCAGCAGGAGGGAAAGTGCTGGTGGAGATGGTGCTTCTGCAGGAGGGAACCCCCCTGGGAATCAAGATGGGGAAGCAGTGAGGGAGGGAAGGGGTTGGTCAGAGAGCTGGTCGGTCCAGCAGGACACTGGACCAGAGGGCAGTGTGCTCACCCGCCCCTCTCTGGAGTGAAGGCAGGGCCAAGGCGGGGAGGGGTCTCTGTGTGAACCAAAATGGGGGTGGGTAGAGAGAAGCAGAACCAGGGGTAGGAGTGATGGAGGAGGTGAGGAGAGACAGAGGGAAAGAACATTGAGAGACACACAGATAGTGACAGAGACAGAGAGACAAAGATAGTCAGAGATAAAGGGAGGCACAGAGAGACAGAGAGACAGGGATTGAGCCCCAGAGAGAGAGAGGCGCAGAGAGAGGGACTCAGAGAGAGACTGAGAGAGACAGAGAGGGACAGAGACAGAGACAGAAGGAGACAGAGGGACAGAGAGAAGTGTGTTAGAGGCTCCCAGCCCATCCTCTCACTTGTCCCCTCTGGGCCGAGGGCTCTGGTCCTGCCCTGCTTACCTGCCCCCCACTCCCCTAGCTGCTACTCGAGACCCCTCCTTGAGGGACCACAGTCCCTAACATCAGGTCTCCCCACTGCAGAGGCCGTGGGCTCAGCTGTGAGACCCTCCTGATCAGAACCAGGACCCTGATCCCCACTCAGCCAGAGCTGGGTCCCAGAGACAGGGACACATGTGCTCCTAAAAGGGGGGCGGTCTCCACCACCCAGGCCCGAACTGAGCTGGGGACGCCACACTCATGATGCTTCCCCCGGGTGTGACCCCCTGGGTGCTTTCCTTCCCTTCTCTGGCACACCCCACCCTAAGCCTGCTTGGGAGGGTTTCCCTCCATTTTACAGGAGAGGAAACTCAGGCCTAAAGATGGGGAGGGGTTGTTGAGGGGTACAGGTTCATTCACCTAGAAAATATGTACCAAACACCTACTGTGTGCCAGGCCCCATGCTGGGGGTCCTGGGTTCACTGTGGTGGCTAAGACTGATTGGGGCCCTGTCTTCATGGGGCTCACAGTCCCATGGGAGGGACAGACTCGAAACCAAGCAATTACAACTTAGGGTGGTGAAGGTCCTGATGCAGGACATCCAGGCATTTGGGGGGGTGCAGATGAGGCACCTGGCACAGTCAGGGGATCAAGGAAGGCTTCTTAGAGCAGGGGCTATTGAAGTTGAGACCTGAAGGCTGAGTAAGAGTGGGAAGAGGAGAGAACGTGGTCTAGGCAGCGGGTATAGCATATGCAAAGGGCCTGGGGTCAGAACAAGAGAAGGGATTCTTTTTAAGAACTGATGAAGGAGGGGCTTCCCTGGTGGCGCAGTGGTTAAGAATCCGCCTGCCAATGCAGGGGACATGGGTTCAAGCCCTGGTCCGGGAAGATCCCACATGCTGTGGAACAACTAAGCCCATGTGTGCCACAACTACTGAGCCTATGCTCCAGAGCCCACAAGCCACAACTACTTTAGCCTGCATGCCTAGGGCCTGTGCTCTGCAACAAGAGAAGCCACCGCAATGAGAAGCCCGCGCACTGCAACGAAGAGTAGCCCGGCTTGCCGCAACTAGAGAAAGCCCGCACACAGCAACAAAGATCCAACGCAGCCGTAAATAAATAATTAAATAAATTAAAAAAAAAAAGAACTGATGAAGGGAATATGATGTTAGTAAGGGTCCACCCATGCAGAGGTGGAACTGGTTTATTACTCTGAGGGCTCTTTTGAGGGGCGTTCATATGTTCCTGGTAAGTCTTTTTCTATTCTTTGACATTTAACCTTATCTGCATCATCCTTTTTTTTTCTTTTAACACTTTATTATGGGATATTTCAAACGTGTATAAAAGTGGAGAAAATAATACTATGAAACCCCATGTACCCATCATCAATGTCAAAAATTTATCAATTAATTATTGATCTTGTTTCATCTCTCTTGGTATTATTTTGAAGAATATTCCAGAATCATATAATGTATACAGACATAGATCAGTTTGTGTCTCTAAAAGATAAGGACTCATTATCTTAATTAAAGATAATTTAATTATCTTAGTTAAAAAATTAATACTTCCATAATATCATCAAATATTCCACAGGTCTTTAAATTTCCAATTATATAAAAAGTGTCATAATTCTTTCCCTACAGTTTGAAGCAGGATCCAAATAAGATCTACACACATAATTGGTTGATTTCTCTTTACGTCTTTTTCTTTTTTCCTTGCAAGTTATTTGTCAATGATATAGCATTCTGTTTTAGGTGTGTCCTCCAAAGAACAGAGATGGATTTTTTTTTTTTTTGCGGTACGCGGGCCTCTCGCTGCTGTGGCCTCTCCCATTGTGGAGCACAGGCTCTGGACGCGCAGGCTCAGCGGCCGTGGCTCACGGGCCCAGCCGCTCCGCAGCATGTGGGATCTTCCCGGACCGGGGCAGGAACCCATGTCCCCTGCATCGGCAGGCGGACTCTCAACCACCGCGCCACCAGGGAAGCCCTAGAGATGGATTTTGTTTCTTTGTTTCTGTTTGTATGCATCTAACTTGAGAGTCTATGTCTTTCAAGTAGTGGGTTTAATCCATTTATATTTATTGCATTTACAGACGTATTTCGATATATTCCCATCACCTTCTTTTACTGTGTTTTCTGTTCAACATGATTTTTTCCCGTTGCTTCCTTTTTACCTTCTCTTCAACGTTCTGCTGAATTTGTGGATTTCCTTTATTTCCTTTTTATTCCCTCTAGTGATTTGGAAATTATTCATTCTATTTCTATCCTCTCAGTAGTCATTCATATAATACTTCTTTTAAAAAAACATGCATACTTAGCTTATCATAGCAGAAAGTTAATCCGTGTCTCTTTACCTCTCTCAACAAGACAAATCTTAGGGTCAGGCACACCATAGCCTTCCCCACCCTCTCCCCAACACACACACACACACACACACACACACACACACACACACACACACACACACAGCATGCACACAGCATGTCACTCTTGCTGGTATTTGTGTCCTGCCTTGGCACACCCAAGGAAAGAAGTGAGGGAGGTTTGCCCATGTGGGTCATCAATGCTTGCAGGAATGGCCAAAGAGGTGGAGATGGATTCCAGAGGCCCTAACTCTCTGTGTGACAGGTCCTGCTTTGGGCCTCAGTTTCCCCATCTGTAGGAAAGTGTTGAGTCCCTCCTGCACTAACATCTAAGGATTTTGAGCCCCACCCCACATCTTTGTTCCCACCATTCAGGCAAAAGACCATGCTGGGAACTAGAATGCGGGACTGAAGGGGGGCAGTGGGGGCTCCAGAAGCTCACAGGAGATGCTAATGTCATTATTTACTTCACTGAGCTAAATAATCTCGGGAATTGCTCATCAGGGCCTGATAATTCGATTGGATTTCACGCACAATTAGGCTTTCAGAGCTGAGGAATTCCGTCGTTGAGTTCAGGGAAGATGCTAGGCTCCCTGCCAGAAAGGCTCAAGGTGAGGGAGCAGCAATGTGGTGCCCAGCCCCAGGAAAGGGTCAAATGTGCAGGGCAGAGGGAGGCCTGGATGTCCAGTCAATGGGTCCAGCTGGGGCTGGAGTTGAAGACCACCAATCAAATTCAACTTGTCCTTGTTCATTTATTAGTTTATTTATATTTGGAAACTTTTTTTCTCTTTTTATTTTATTTTATTATTTTTCTTTTATTATTATTATTTTTTGCAGTACGCGGGCCTCTCACTGTTGTGGCCTCTCCCGTTGCGGAGCACAGGCTCCGGACGCGCAGGCTCAGCGGCCATGGCTCACGGGCCCAGCCGCTCCGCGGCATGTGGGATCTTCCCGGACCGGGGCACGAACCCGTGTCCCCTGCATCGGCAGGCGGACTCTCAACCACTGCGCCACCAGGGAAGCCCTTTTTCTATTTTTAAACATAAAGTCCGGAGAATACCATCACATAAGAACCAACCTCAGTTAATGAACACAGTTAATGTTTTGTCACTTTGGCCTGAGATTTTTGTTTTTCTTCTGTGGAAGAATTCAGAATGATCGATTTAAAATCTGAGCCAGATCCATCCTACTTCTACCCACAGCCCTCCAGAGCTCCCACCTCCTTTGAGATAAAAAGCTCAAGTCTTCCCTGTGGCCTACAGGGTCCTGCATGACCTGCCCCGTCCCCTCCCTGCCCTCCCCTCCTCCCTCTCTCCCCTTTGCTCACTCTGCTCCAAACACAGGCCTCCTCACTGTTCCTCCAACACACCAGGCACGGTGCTGCCTCAGGGCCTTTGCACATGCTGTTCTGCCAGAAATACCTTTCCCCAAAGTATTTTCTTCTTAGTGATTGGTCACTTATTCACCCTTTAATGCCCCTGCTCCAAGCCCCTTTCAGTGCAGCCTTAATTCTCCCACACAAACCAGAGCCTCCTCTCCCTGTTCCCCTCTGGCCAACATCCACCCCCAGCTTCAGCTCCCCTCCACCCCAGCCTGACCATGAGGCCTGGGGGTTGGTCTGTGGGAGACCACCTGGGCTCCAGTACCTGTGCAGGTACCCAAAGATAGCTGGTAAAAAAGACAAAACAGCTGTTGAAACATTTATGATCTGAATATCCCTCTGAGTCTGAGGCTGGCCAGGTCTCTCTCCCTGATCTCTCTCCATCTCTCCTTATCCGTGTCTATCTCTGATCCCTAGTGTGTCTCTGTGTGTCTGTGTCTCTCTCCCTCTATCTGTGTGGGTCTCCTTTTGTCTCTGTCCGTCCCATGAGGCACCCGCTGCATTCACTGCCTCTCTCCCTCCCTCCCACAACTTCCCTCCTTCTCAGCCCCCTCCCTGCCCTCTCACTCCCTCCTTCATCCCCTACTCTGGTCCGCCTTTCCAGTTTCCCTCCCCACTGCACCTCCTTCACTCTCCTCTTCTCTTTTCTCCCCTCCCCACGCCACTGGGGACCCACACCCCTCTGTCACTGGTCACAGGTGGGGAGATGGTCTGTTCTCCCCCATCTCTTTGCCTCTCCTCTGACTTTTTTTTAAAGAAATTGTTAACTGTTTTTTTAACTATTTATTTTTGGCAGCGTTGGGTCTTCATTGCTGCATGCAGGCTTTCTCTAGTTGCAGCGAGCGGGGGCTACTCTTTGTTGCGGTGCGCGGGCTTCTCATCGTGGTGGCTTCTCTTGTTGCTGAGCACAGGCTCCAGGCGCGTGGGCTTCAGTAGTTGCGGCACTCAGGCTCACTAGTTGTGGCTCGCGGGCTCTAGAACACAGGCTCAGTAGTTGTGGCGCACGGGCTTAGTTGCTCCGTGGCATGTGGGATCTTCCCAGACCAGGGCATGAACCCGTGTCCTTTGCATTGACAGGTGGATTCTTAACCGCTGTGCCACCAGGGAAGTCCCTCCTCTGACATTCTACTTCAGTTTTTGTTAGCAGGGATCTCAGATGTGCTGGACACCCTCCCCCAGTGCTGCGTGTCTCTGAGCTCCACATTCCCCTTCTCTACCAGGCTGGGCACCCCCCTCTATTTCTGGGTCCCTCCATCTGCTCCCCACCTCCCCAGGTACTCAACTGAGAGCTGGGAGGCAAAATTGAAATGTATCCTGTGGCCTCACCTTCTCCCTGCCTGGCTGGGAGTGGGGGTGGGGGGACCAGAGAGGGAAAGGGGCCTCCCCAAGGTCACACAGCGCCTGGCCTGGGACCCCCTGTGGCTTCAGGTGTGAGTCCCAGCAGTCCTCACTTGCTGTGCCCCCCTTGACAGTTCAGCTTCCTCATCTGTAGGGGGACCCAGTGGCACCTCGCTGGGTGATAATTAAGCAAACTGGCACAGAGAAAGTGCTTAGAACATGTGAAAGATGGAGTCGGGGGACCGGGGGACTGCTGTGGACTTGGATGATACCAAGAGGTGGAGGGGGATGAGGGAGGGGGCCGGCTTGCTTTGGGACCCTCGTCCAGAGGCCAATTTGGTTCAGAAAATGTGGCCGGGGGTTCAGGGGCTGGGTGTGGGGAGGAGGCGGGCTGGTGGGACAAGCTAGTCTATTCTACCCCAAGAAACGAGTGTGGATTGGGGGGCTGGAGGAGACAGTGAAGAGCATTGGGTTGCCTAGCAATAAAGATGAAGCTGAGAGGGACTTCACTGGTGGTCCAGTGGGTAAGACTCTGTGCTCCCAATGCAGGGGGCCTGGGTTCGATCCCTGATCAGGGAACTAGATCCTGCATGCATGCCACAACTGAGTCCGCATGCTGCAACTAAGGAGTCTGAATGCTGCAACTAAAGAGTCCGTGTGCCACAACTAAGACCCAGAGCAGCCAAAATAAATAAATTAATTAAATATTAAAAAAAAAGATGAAGTTGAGAGACAAGGTCAAGACCACTGATGTCTCAGGGTCTGGGGTGGGGGATGGGGGTGGCATTTAAGAAAAAATAGTTGATATTCAGGAGTTTCAGCAGGGTGCTGACATTTTTTCAACGTATATATAGACATTTTTCAACAGTAACAGGATAATAGTCTAAATTAAAACTCCATAACACTTTTAACAGCTGTGTAGTATTCCACAGTGTGAGCCTAAAGTGATATCCTTAATGAAGCCCCAGCTCTAGGATGGCCCTCCAAGCATCCCCACCTCTTGCTCTATCACACCCTGTGTAATCCCCTCCAACTGGGTGTGATGGGGCATCTGACTCACTTCTAAACAATAGAATATAGCAAAAGTAATGGGATGTTACTTCTGAGGTTAATTAATTTACATGAGATGGTAAATTCCTTTTTGCTGTTCCTCCCTCTCTCTCTCTCTCTCTCTCTCTCTCTCTCTCTCCACAAGCTCACCCTGATGGAGAAGGCCACCTGTCAAGACACTGAACACCACCAACAGCACCTGAGCAGACTGGACAGCCCAGCCTGCCCTAGTTGCACCTGCAGATGAGACCGCGACCCCAGATGTCTCCCTGAACGTGGTCTCGTGAGATTCCGAAGCAAGGCACCCAGCTAAGCAGCGCTGGGTTCCTGACCCACAGGATCTATGGGTAGTGACGTGTGCTGCTTGCAGTTTTTACGTTTGGGGTCATTTCTTGTGCCGCCAGAGATGACTAAGCCAGCACACGTGACTTCTTCGGGCTGGAAGGCGGTTTTTCTGGGCGGGAGCACAGTGTGGGGCGGGGAGAGAGGAGTTTGCGTTTCGCTGACAGGGCGGTGGGGAGCCATGGGCGTTTGGGGGCAGCGTGGGATGGGATGAATCTGGGTTTTAGCTTGGTCGTTCTGGTTATGGCTGTGCGGGGACAGCGCTGTCAGGGGGCAGGACTGGAGGAGGTGGGGGGCCCGGGATGGGACCCCCCAGAAGTCTCCTATCACAGCAGCTCAGGCTCTGTAGCTGCCCTGGGAGTTTTACATCTTCCTCACCCTCCAAATCCCACCTCTCCCTCTCTCCCTGCCCCACTCCCTCTGCCGCTGCCCGTGATGAAAAATGGAATTATATTTTTATAACTTCTTGTTTTTCCCGAACTGAGTTCCATGTGCACTGGGCTAAATTTAAAATCAGATGGATGTAGGGTGATCGTGTTCACTCTCTCTCCCCTTGGAAAAAAAATAAAATAAATGTGTCTATTCAGGTGCTGTTTCTCTCAGGGATGGGGGGGGAGGGGAAGGGGAGCGGAGGGAGAGGGGCATTTTTGCTGAGGAGTGACAGGGCTGAATTGCCACCTCTGGAGTCCCCCATCACAGTCCTGGTCACCCTGTGCTGCAACCGCCCGTTTATATGTTTGTCACCTCCTCAGGGCCTCCACCCTTGCTGTTTCCTGTTGCCTGGCACACCTTTCCCACACATCTCTAGGGTCAGCTCACCCTTCAGGTGTCAACTTAAATGTCACCTCCTCCAAGAAGCTCTCCCTGACCAGCTGGCTCCAAAAGCTGCTCAACTGCTTCCTGTCCCATCATCTTGCATTTTCTTGATAGCACTTATCATCACCTGGAATTTTCTGAGGCTAACGATGGCAATGCTTTAGGTACAATTAAGGGAACTGGATCTTGGGTGCCCAACCGCTCCCAAGTCCAAACGACAGGCTGGCCAAGGCCCGCCCATCCCCCTCACCTTCTCTACGACTCTCCCCAAGTAATTCATTTACCACTCAGCAAACATGTATTGAGTGGCTACTGCACTGGACCGTGTATCGAATGGTTCCTGACACGGTGTGCCTATTTGAATCACCTGGGGAGCTATTAAATACTGCCACCACCTTTCCACCCTGTCCCTGCCTGCCCTGAGATTCTGAGTTCATTGGTCTGAAGTGGGGGCTGGGTACATAATTCAAATGTGCCACCAGGGTGTAGTATGGTCGTTCTAGGTTTCCTCATTTCCTGAAAAGACCAAGCTCACCCATGTTTCCAGGTCTTTGTGAAGCTGTTGCCTCTGCTGGAACGCCCTCCCACTTCCTCTGCACCTATTTAAGTCCTCCATGACTGACTTTCTCTTGTCCTTATAATCATTTATTTTAAATTTTGAGAAAATTGAAGAAGAGAGAGGGCTTCCCTAGTGGCACGGTGGTTAAGAATCTGCTGCCAGGGCTCCCCTGGTGGCGCAGTGGTTGAGAATCTGCCTGCCAGTGCAGGGGACACGGGTTCGAGCCCTGGTCTGGGAGGATCCCACATGCCGCGGAGCAACTAGGCCCGTGAGCCACAACTACTGAGCCTGCGCGTCTGGAGCCTGTGATCCGCAACAAGAGAGGCCGTGATAGTGAGAAGCCTGCGCACCGCGATGAAGAGTGGCCCCTGCTTGCCGCAACTAGAGAAAGCCCTCGCACAGAAACGAAGACCCAACACAGCCAAAAATAAATAAATTAATTAATTAAAAAAAAAAAAAAGAATCCGCCTGCCAATGCAGGGGACACAGGTTCGAGCCCTGGTCTGGGAAGATCCCACATGCCGCGCAGCAACTAAGCCCGTGCACCACAACTCCTGAGCCTGCGCTCTAGAGCCCGCGAGCCACAACTACTGAAGCCCGCGCGCCTAGAGCCCGTGCTCCGCAACAAGAGAAGCCACCGCAATGAGAAGCCCGCGCACCGCAACGAAGAGTAGCCCCCGCTCACTGCAACTAGAGAAAGCCCGCACGCAGCAACGAAGACCAAAGCAGCCAAAAATAAACAGATAAATAAATAAACAAATAAATTTATTTTAAAAAGTGAAAAAGAGAGAAAAGTGCAAAGACGAATATAGCAAACACCTGTGTATCTTCCACCCAGGGCTGACAACAAATGGTTAACACTTGTCATATTTACTTCAGGTCTTTTTTATCTTTTTAAGAAACAAACAATATGTTAGAAAGTTTATATATGTACATTCTCTCAAGCACACATATCCATGAACAGTGAACAGGATTATTTTGTGCATTAAAAAAAAAATACAGGGAATTCCCTGGAGGTCCAGTGGTTAGGACTCCGCACTTTCACCGCTTTCGTGGCCGGGGTTCAATCCCTGGTCAGGTAACTAAGATCCCACAAGTCTCGTGGTGCGGAAAAAAAAAAAAAAGACATTAATGTACTCATGGTATATATAATTTTGCAACTTATTTTTTTCACCCAATGTTGTATTTTTGACTGCCTGAGTTCGAATTCAAGCTCTGCCATGTGAAGGCTCTGTGACTTTGAGAAAGTTACTCAGATTCTCTGTGCTTCAGTTTCCTCCCTATTTCAGAATAACAAAATACTCTAAAACTTAACAGTTTGAAAAAGCAAACACTTATTATCGGGACTTCTCTGGTGGTCCACTGGTTAAGACTCCATGCTCCCAATTCAGGGGGCCCGGATTCGATCCCTGGTCAAGGAACTAGATCCCACATGCCACAACTAAATATCCTGCATACTGCAACTAAAAAGATCTCACATGCCATAAGGAAGATCTCGCAGGCAGCAACAAAGATCCCGCATGCCACAACTAAGACCCAGCACAGCCAAATAAATAAATAAATAAATTCAATAACGGCAACAAAAACAGTTATCATCTCATTTCTAAGGGTCAGAAATCTGAGAGTGGTTTAGCCGGATGGTTCTGGCTTGGGGTCTCTCATGAAGTTGCAGTCAAGACATTGGTTGGGGGATTTCCCTTGTGGCGCAGTGGTTAAGAATCTGCCTGCCAATGCAGGGGACACGGGTTCGAGCCCTGGTCTGGGAAGATCCCACATGCCACGGAGCAACTAAGCCCGTGCGCCACAACTACTGAGCCTGCGCTCTAGAGCCCGTGAGCCACAACTACTGAGCCCGCATGCCACAACTACTGCAGCCCACACGCCTGTGGTCCGCAACAAGAGAAGCCACCGCAATGAGAAGCCTGTGCTCTGCAACGAAGAATCGCCCCCGCTCGCCACAACTAGAGAAAGCCCTCACGCAGCAAAGACCCAACGGAGCACCAAAAAGTAAATAATTAAAAAAAAAAAAAGCCAGTCGCTAAGTCCAGCCCACCCTCAAGAAAAGGAGAATTAGTCTCCATCTCCTTGAAGAAATTGTCAAAGAATTCATGGACATATTTTAAAACTCCCACATTTGGAAAATACAGGTACTAATACTCTCTTTTTAGCAGATACATTTTTTTTTTTTTTTTTTTTGCTTTACGCGGGCCTCTCACTGCTTTGACCTCTCCCGTTGTGGAGCACAGGCTCCAGACGCGCAGGCCCAGCGGCCATGGCTCATGGGCCCAGCCGCTCCGCGGCACGTGGGATCCTCCCAGACCGGGGCACGAACCCACGTCCCCTGCATCGGCAGGTGGACTCTCAACCACTGCGCCACCAGGGAAGCCCCATTTTTAAAAAATTTTACTTATTTTTTTAAAACTTATTTATTTTTGGTTGTGTTGGGTCTTTTGTTGCTGCACGCGGCCTTTCTCTAGTTGCTGCGAGCTCTTCGTTGCGGTGCGATGGCTTCTCTTGTTGCGGAGCACAGGCACGCGGGCTTCAGTAGTTGTGGCTCCAGGGCTCTAGAGCGCAGGCTCAGTAATTGTGGCGCACAGGCTTAGTTGCTCTGCTGCATGTGGAATCTTCCCAGACCAGGACTCGAGCCCATGTCCCCAGCATTGGCAGGCAGATTCTTAACCACTGCACCAACAGGGAAGTCCCTAGCAGGTACTTTTCAGTAGTTGTTTTAGGGTCGTTTTCTAAGGGATGCTATTTGTTATCACACACAGAGTGCTTAGCACAGTACCTGGTTCATTGTAGGTGCTCAATAAATGTTAGAAATTATTACTGTATAGATCTAACTACGTCCTTTTTGACTGTTCTACACTATTCCATTGTTTGAATATGCCTTAATTTACTTGCCTGTTCTCTCAACGGATTTTTAGGTCAATTCCTGGTTTTTAATTTTACAAACACTGCTGCTGTGAGCAGTCTTTACATAACTCTTTATGCACTAGGCAAAGTATTTCTCTAAGGACTATGATTAAAAATGGAATCGCTGGGGCTTCCCTGGTGGCGCAGTGGTTGAGTGTCCGCCTGCCGATGCAGGGGACATGGATTCGTGCCCCGGTCCGGGAGGATCCCACATGCCGCGGAGCGGCTGGGCCCATGAGCCATGGCCGCTGAGCCTGCGCATCCGGAGCCTGTGCTCCGCAACGGGAGAGGCCACAACAGTGAGAGGCCCGCGTACCGCAAAAAAAAAAAAAAAAAAAAAAATGGAATCGCTGGGTCACTGGATGGATGCACTCAGTAGCATCAATTCTTCTCCCATCGTCTCCCATCTGTCCCCAGAACAACAGCTCACCAGAGATAATGCCTCAGGGCCTTTGCACCTGCTGTTGCCTCTGCCTGTACCACTCTTTCCGCAGATATCCACACAGCTCCCTCCTCACTTCCTTTAGGTCTCTGCTCAAATGTCACCTCCTCAGAGAATCCTTCCATGGACACCCTGTCCCTCTAGCAACCTGCTTCATGTTTGGTGAGAGAACTTACCACTTGCCATTATACTATGCATTTTATTGGATTGTTTATTGTACATCTTCCCCACTGGAATGTCAGCTCCATGAGGGCAGGGATTTATGTGTTTCTTCCACTGCTGCATCCCCAGCATCCAGAACGGTGCCTGGCACACAGTAGGCATTCAGCAGATACCAGCTGAGTGCTGATCCCATCTGGGTGGAGCTCTTAGGGGTCCTGACTTAGCCTCTCTCCCCCTTGGGTTCCATCCTGAACGCTCCTGAGCTGAAGTTGAGGATTTCACTCCTTCTGGAGGCTCTAGGGAAGAACCTATTTCCTGCCTTTTCCAGCTTCTAGAGGCTGCCTGCATTCCTTGGTCCATGGCCTCTTTCTCCAACTTCAAAGCCAGCCAAGGCTGGTCAAATCCTTCTCAAGCTGTTATTATCTTTCTCACTTCGTCTTTTTGCTTCTGTTGTCACATCTCGTTCTCAGACTCTGGCGTTTCTGCCTCCCTCTTATAATTACCCTTGGGAGGACATTGAGCCCACCCGGGTAATCCTGGATCACCTTGCCATCGCAAGGTTCTTAACTTAATTGCATCTGCAAAGTCGCTTTTGTCATGTAAGGTGACATACGCAGAAGTTCTGGGGATTAGGACATGGATATCTTTTTTGAGGGGGAATTATAATTCTGCCAACCACAAAGAGATGCTGACATGGATAAATTCGTTCATTCCACAAACACTTATTGAGTGCCTACTGTATGCCAAGCTGTCCTAGGTGTGGCAGGCAACAAGGCAGACAATCATTCTGGCCTTCATGAAACATAAGTTCTAGTGAGAGAGACAGAGAGGAAACACATTCAATGAAGCAGACAGAATACCTGGTGTTGGCTACCGGGGAGGGTCTGCCTGAGGGGGTGACATCTCGACACCTGGCCCTAGAATCTTGTGGCCAGTATTGCCAAAAGGTGCATGCCCCTTGTTCACAAATAACATGACTTCGGAGGGTGCTCGGCAGGGTGTGAAATAACCTTGAACTCCAGTTGCAAAGAGACTCTTCTTAAATGTCATTTCCATCTTCCCCAAGTCTCAGCTGGGTCCTGGGGGACGGGGTGTCTGTAATGCCTTTTCTACCCGCGAATCCCATCACGGGATCAGTGCCTCTGCAGGCGGCAGTAACCAGTGAGATTCAGATCAAATCGTTTTTTCAGTTACCTTCTATCTACGATGAGAAATGCTGATTTTTCTTTCACGTTTATGATTAAGAGAAAAGGGCTTCCCTGGTGGCACAGTGGTTAAGAATCCGCCTGCCAGTGCAGAGGACACGGGTTCGAGCCCTGGTCCGGGAAGATCCCACATGTGGAGCAACTAAGCCCGTGCGCCACAACTCCTGAGCCTGCGCTCTAGAGCCCGCGAGACACAACTACTGAGCCCACATGCCTAGAGCCCGTGCTCCGCAACAAGAGAAGCCACTGCAACAAGAAGCCCGCGCACCGCAACGAAGAGTAGCCCCCGCTCACCGCAATTAGAGAAAATCCCATGCACAGCAACAAAGACCCACAGCAGCCAAAAATAAAATAAATACATTGATTTTAAAAAAAAAACAAAAAAAACAAAAACCAAGAGAAAAGGACTTTCAAAAACCCCTATGGGTATTGATGTTCCAGATGTGAGCAGGTTTAAAGGAAAATATTAATTAATTACAGGTGTGGGGAAAACGGAAAATGTAAAAAATCATTGGCACAAGTTTGTGAAATGTCACCTGTTAACTTTACAGACTGAGAAACAGAGGCCCGGGAAAAAGGAAGGACTTCCCATGACCACAACCCACTGGTGGGCTGAAGGTCTTTCCCCAGGAGGGGAGGGGTGAAGGCAGCAGAAGGTGTTTCATCATTTCCATACCTTCACCCATTTGTGAGCAGGAGCCTCCTCGACCCTCCTTGCCGGCAGCTGATGAGAAGAAGCCCTATGAAGATATTCAGGAAACAGCATCCCAGGCAGAGGGAAAGGCCTGTGCAAAGACCCTGGGGCACAGGACTGTGCCTAGCATGTTGCAGGAACAGCGAGGAGGCTCCTGTGTCTGAAGCAGAGTGAGCGAGGGGGAGAGAGGGAGGAGGGGAGGGCAGGGGGAAGACATGGGCTTTTATCCCCAGGGAGGTGGGAACCCTGGAGGGCTGTGGGCTGGGGAGAGGCCAGACCTGACTCAGGTGCTCACTGACGCCCTCTAGCTGCCACAGAGAGAATGCACTGAAGAGGGAGTGCAATGGCCGAGGGGAGACCAGTCCCAGCTCTTGTCTCTCACTCGCTGTGTGTCCCTGGGCAAGTGAATTCCCTCTCTGAGATCAGTTTCCTTACCTGCTAAAGATGGACCTTAACAACTCCTTCTTCCTGGGGCTGCAGCAGGGACTCTGCGATAACACGCAGATGGTGCCTTTGCCCCAGATTCTGACTGGGTGTGCTGCTACTGAGTTATTATTTTAGGGTGTCAGGGTTCTGCTAACACACTCTCCCTAAGGTGGGAGGATGAGGTCAGCAGCACCCCATGCTCAGGCCCCGATGAAATCAGCAAGACAGATGGGTGGGTGTGAGGACAGCCATGGAAATAGATTTCCCACCTGCGCTTTGTGCCTCTGGGAGAGGTGAGGATGAGCAAACCACCGGGAACATCACACTTCACAGGCTGTAAGACGCAACACACCTCACTGCCTGGGAGCTCCCTCCTGCAGGAAGCCCTCCCAGATTGCCTTGACTCTCTGGGGTTCTGCAGGAAGCTGTTGGGGGGGAGGGGGAAGATCTCAGGGAAACAGAAGGGACCCCAGAGAGGCTGGTCAGATGGAGGGAAGGATAGTCAGAGAGGACCGCGGAAGTGCCCAAAACGTGTGGGAAAGTGCTGAGCAGGATGGGAAGTCAGGCAGGTGTGGGTTAGAATCCTGGCTCAAACTCACTTGCTCTCTGACTCTCTCTAGATGACTCCTTTCTGCTTTCTCAGCCACCAAGTGGAGAGAAAAGTCTACTTTTTTTTTTTTTTTTTTACCAGGGATGCAAGCCGTGGCCCCTGCAGTGGAAGTGTGGAGTCCTAACCACTGGACCGCCAGGGAAGTCCCAAGAAAGATCTACTTAAGTTGCTTAGCAAATATTTAGTAAGCACCTACTGTGTGCCAAGCCCTGTTTTGGGCACCAGGGACACAGCAGTGAACAAGGAAGACCCAGCTCTGCCCTCCCAGGGCTCTCAGGCCTGTGGGGAAGGCAGATGTTTAGCTGGGCTGCTAAAATACAGGGGGACCATAGGTGTGGTGGGGGGCACCTAGGGCTTTGTGAACCCCAGAGGAGGACCAGATTCAGCCTGGGGAGGGGGGTCAGGGAAAGCTCCTTCTGAGATGACCCCTGGGGAGTGAACAGTTCTCCAGGTAAAGGGGTGAGGAAGAAGGGTGCCTGGCAGCAGGCTCAGTATGGGCAAAGGTCTGGAGATGAGAGAAGTTCTGGGTGATGTGGTGATGTGAGTGCAGGGCCTGACTGGAGGAGAACGTTGGATGTGATTGTGCCTGGTCATGGGGCAGATTAAACAAGAAAATCATCATCAAGTGCCCGGCTCACAGCAGCAGCCCCAGTTTCTAGGCTGTGACCTTGTCAAGGGCAGAGACTGTCCCCAGCTCTGTCCCCAGAGACTGTACCTCCAGCCAATACCCGGTCTAACACACAATAGTTGCTCACTGTACAGATGACACAGTTGAGGCTCAGAGAGTGCAAATCATTTGTCTGGAGTCACACAGCAGGTAGCTGGCAGAGCAGGGATTTGAATCCATCTGGTGAAGGTTTGTTCGATGAATAAATGATCATGGGTTCACGGTAGGGCTCTACTTCCACTGGAACTCCTGTGTGGCTCCCTTTTGTGTTGGGATTAAGTCTCAGGTCCTGATTTTCATGGTCCCTGTGGATCCTTCAACTCAAATCCCATCCTCCCCTGCCTACCCAGCTCCAACTGACTCAATCATTGTGAGTTAATTGCTGGTTTCATACCTCTAAGCCTTTGCCTGGGATGTTCCCTCTTCCTGAAACACTCTCCTCTGCTTCTATTTTCTCCTGGAAAACCCCTATTCAGCCATCAAAACCCCAGTGCCAATGCCCCATATTCCATGCAGCCCACTAGGACCTTCACAGGCAAACTCCTTCTCCCTTCTGCTGCCTGAGCTCTGAGACCTCCCTTTGCTAGGAGGGTCTAGGTAGAGCTCTGTTTTCCCCAAGACTGGGAGCTCTTTGAGGCCAAGGTCTGATGAATGAGGTCACTCACTGATCTCCCAGCACAAGGCTGGACACACAAAGGGATGGGGGGTTTATCGTGTGAACATGAAATGAATAAATACAATTTTAAGGTTTTTTATTCTAGAGGTCTATGGCACTATGAAACTTTCTTCCTGACTCACAGCTCCTGCCCTCCACATACACAACCCCTGCATACATCCTATGAAGTGCTAGAAAGGAGATGTCCTTTGCTGGATCCACAGGTTCTATAAATTTATTTTATATTTATTTGTTTATCATTTTTGACTGTGTTGGGTCTTTGTCACTGCACGCAGGCTTTCTCTAGTTGCAGCGAGCAGGGGCTACTCTTCGTTGCAGTGCGGGGGCTTCCCATTGCAGTGGCTTCTCTAGTTGCAGAGCACGGGCTCTGGAGTGCGTGGGCTTCACTAGAGGCGGTGCATGGGCTCAGTAGTTGTGGCTCGTGGGCTCTAGAGCACAGGCTCAGTAGTTGTGGCCTATGGGTTTAGTTGCTCCGTGGCATGTGGGATCTTCCCGGACCAGGGCTCGAACCCATGTCCCCTGCATTGGCAGGCGGATTCTTAACCCCTGCACCATCAGGGAAGCCCTGGATCCACAGGTTTTAGAAGCTAGAAAGTCCAGGGGCTTCAGGCACAGTTTGATCAAGGGCTTCCCTGATCAAGAACTCAGCCTCCTTCTCTGACTTGGCTCTACTGTCCTCCATTGACTTCTGTGTCAAGCAGACAGACCTCGCAGACTGACCCTTGGCAGATCCCAGCTGATGTCTCCCCAGTTTAGAGATGTCTTTCCTATAGTTATCAATCATTTCCCAGGGCTGGTTCCCCTTGGCTCACTGAGTTGTGTGCTGTAGCAGATGCTCTCAGAGCCCTGTATCCCTGCAGCACTCACAAACACTTAAAACGCTCTGCCCTGGGGCTTTCTCTCTGCCCAGAGCCAATATTCCTGGGAGCAGCCCTCAGGCAATGCAGGTTGAAAGTTGGAGGATGGATACCCCAGCTCCCTCACTCTTGGGGAGGAACAACTGTGTGGTATAGTCTACACTGTTGTCTCCCAGAAGTCCTCAGCATGACTGAACCTCAGCTGGCTCGTGACACACCCTATATCGGCTGCCTTCCCTTACTTATCTAATCTTCTGTTCTCTCACTGGTGCTAAGCAGACCCCAAGACAAGATTCTGGCTGCAGATAGTTTCTCTGGGAGGTTGTGGTGATTTTTAAATATGCCCATACATTCTTTGACATGCTTACCTTCAAAAAGTGAAGCCTAATTCCCCTCCCCTTGAGTGTAGGCTGTATTGAGTGACTCACTTCTAAAAAATAGAATACGGCAGAAGTGACAGTGTGACTTCTGAAATGAAGTCATACATACGAGGCATGTGGCTTTCTCTTTGCTCATTCTCTCTCTGTCTCTGTCTCTCTCTGTCTCTCTCTGTCTCTCTCTCTGATCATCCATTCTGGGGAAAGCCAGCTGCCATGTTGAGAGGACACTCAAGCAGTCCCTGGTGATGCCGAAGTGGCAAAGAACTGAGGCCTCCCGCCAACAGCCATGTGCTGGAGCCAGCTTGGAAGCACAGCACAGACATGGGCCCTCGTGTGTGCACACAGGCCACTTGCTGCCTCACATACACCCCACGCCGGACATGTGTCAGATACTTAACCACCAAAGGGGCCCCGGCATTGACTACTCAGATCAGAGGGTATGGGAAGGTCTGGAGGTCCCAGGGGAGCAGCTGGCATTGAAACTGAAGGTGTGCCAGGGACAGGAGTGGGGACAGCATAGTATCCTCTCCCTGAGCTTCAAGAGAGAGTTTTCTATCTCACTCTGGTACCACTTCTCTGGCCTTCCTCACACAGGCCACTGTCCCTCTGCAGGCCCCCACCTGCCATGCCACGGGCTCCTGCCACTTCCTCCCTCCTTCCACTGGACACTCACAATCCCCTGCTCTTTGCCTTTCTTTTTCTCTTTTGGCGGTATTTTATTTAATTTATTTATTTTAAAATATTTATTATTTATGTATTTATTGTGGCTACTCTGGGTCTTCGTTGGGGCACGCGGGCTCAGTAGTTGCGGTATGTGGGATCTTAGTTCCCTGACCAGGGATCGAACCCAGGCCCCCTGCACTGGGAGCTCGGAATCTTAACTGCTGGACCACCAGGGAAGTCCCCATAAGTTTAGATTTACTGAAAAGTTGCAAAGAGAGTACAGAGAGTTTCTACTCTTCACCCAGCTTCCCTTAATGTTAAAAAATAGAACTACCACATGACCCAGCAATCCCACTACTGGGCATATATCCTGAGAAAACCATAATACAAAAAGAGACATGTACCACAATGTTCATTGTAGTACTATTTACAATAGCCAGGACATGGAAGCAACCTAAATGTCAACCGACAGATGAATGGATAAAGAAGGTGTGGCACATATATACAAAGGAATATTACTCAGCCATAAAAAGAAATGAAATTGAGTTATTTGTAGTGAGGTGGATGGACCTAGAGTCTGTCATACAGAGTGAAGTAAGTCAGAAAGAGAAAAACAAATACCGTATGCTAACACATATACATGGAATCTAAAAAAAAAAAAAAAAGGTACTGATGAACCTAGCTGCAGGGCAGGAATAAAGACATAGACATAGAGAGTGGACCTGAGGACACAGGGTGGGAGGGGGAAGCTGGGGCGAAGTGAGAGTAGCATCGACATATATACACTACTGAATGTTTATAGTTAGCTAGTGGGAAGCAGCTGCATAGCACAGGGAGATCAGCTCTGTGCTTTGTGACCACCTAGAGGGTGGGAGGGAGGGAGACACAAGAGGGAAGAGATATGGGGATATATGTATATGTATAGCTGATTCACTTTGTTGTACAACAGAAACTAGCACAGCACTGTGAAGCAATTATACTCCAATAAAGATCTATTAAAAAAAAATATAGGGCTTCCCTGGTGGCGCAGTGGTTGGAGGTCCGCCTGCCGATGCAGGGGACACGGGTTCGGGCCCCGGTCCGGGAGGATCCCACGTGCCGCAGAGCGGCTGGGCCCGTGAGCCATGGTCGCTGGGCCTGCGCTTCCGGAGCCTGTGCTCCGCGGCAGGAGGGGCCACAGCAGTGAGAGGCCCGCGTACTGCAAAAACAAACAAACAAAAAAACTTACATAACCTCAACACATCCGTCCAAATGAACAAACCAGCGTGGGCACGTTAAGATGATCAGACGCAGGGCTTCCCTGGTGGCGCAGTGGTTAAGAATCTGCCTGCCAATGTAGGGAACACGGGTTCGAGCCCTGGTCTCGGAAGATCCCATAACTAGTGAGCCCGAATGCCACAACTACTGAAGCCCCTGCGCCTAGAGCCCGGGCTCTGCAACAAGAGAAGTCACCGCAATGAGAAACCTGCGCACTGCAAGGAAGAGTAGCCCTCGCTGGCCGCAACTGGACCCAACGCAGCCAAAAATAAATAAATAAAATAAATTAATTTATTAAAAAAAAAAGATGATGGGACACTCCAGACTTCCTTTGGATGTCTCCCGTTTTTCCACGAATGCACCTTTTTTCTGTTCCACGGTCCAATCTAGGATCCCACATTGCACTGAGTGTCCACTGCCTTTTAGAACTGCATGATTGCAATTTTAAAATTATTTGCATCATTCCTGTTTCACGCCTTTCTGGAAGTTAGCTCCCTGAAGGCAGCAGATAAAAGAAACTGAGGCTGGGGACTTCCCTGGAGGTCCAGTGGTTAAGACTCCGCACTTCCACTGCAGGGAGCACGGGTTCGATCCCTGGTGGGGGAACTAAGATCCCACATGCCATGTGCTGCAGTCAAAAAAAAAAAGCAAAAAAAAAAGGAAACTGAGGCTGATCCACCGACAGGAAATTACCTGGGCCTGAGCCGGAAACAGCCGGGTCTGTGTGATAAAGGAGCTAGACCTACTCCCTTGTAGAGCTGTCTCACCGACTGCGTAGAGGGGTGCTAGGAGGGTTCTGAGGGTGGAGGGATGGCATGAGCACTGGTGTGGCAGTGCGTCCTCGAGAAACTAGGTGAACACTGTCAGGAGGGAGGGTGATGGTGGTGGCAGGTGGGGGGAGGGGGAGGTGATGCGCGGGGAGCTCCAGGATAAGGTCTGGCAGAGCCTGTTAGAGCCGCTAAAGGTTTTGGAGCAGGTGATGATCTGAGCAAGCGCGGGGGACCTTGGGAGTTTCTTAGCCTCTCACTGAGCAGGGCCAGTCTCTCTGGGCCCTGGGTAAAGGAAGGCAGCTTCTTTTTTTTTTTTTGGCCCCGCCGCAGGCATGCAGGATCTTAGTTCCCTGACCAGGGATGGAACCTGCGTCCATTGCATCCCTGCACTGGAAGCACAGAGTCCCAACCAGGGAAGTCCCAGAAGGCGGCTTGTTTCGATGTGGGGTTGACACAGCCCCAGAGGGAAGCAGGTGGCCCGCGGGGATCCAGAGGAGATGCATCCCCCAGGAGAGACTGGAGGCTGTGGGATCTGGGATCCCTGGAGCCTGGGGCCAGGAGGGGGTGGGGATGTCACAGAGGAAACAGGCTCAGCACGAAACTCTGCCCTTGACTCTCCCTTTGCCTTTACCTTGTCCTCAACTCCAGCCACGTCCGCAAGCATCTGGATTCCGAATCTTGCCAATGACCCCCCCAACTGCCCTCACCCCCACTATCTCCCCCAGGAAAGACAGCTCAGCCAGGTCCTCTGCACTCTGGCTCTGCCTGACCGTCTACCCTCCTCAAGATCTCCAACAGCTTCTCCTCTGCCCCTTGGGGGTGCAACTGGGGCAGGGCATGGCAGGGCACCTCCTCTCCTTCCCCACAGCCTCCTCCTCCCTGGCCTCCCACCTCCAGCCTTGCCCACTGCTGTCCACCCCACACTGGCCACTAGAGAGATATTCCAGTACATACTCTAATCTCGTCCAGGCTCTAACACCCTCTGACACTCCCCATTGCCCTCAGGATAAATTCTGGATTTTTATATACAATGTTTGATGTCCTGAGGGTCCCTGTGGTCTGATCGGGGGGCACACACTGTCCCCTGTCAGCCCCCAGAACTTCCCAACCTCTGCACCCTTGCTCACACCTGGGGTGCCTTTCCTTCATCAGCACGTCAACCCTTTCTAATGTCCTTATTTCTCCATAGCTTGGGAGCTCCTGGGGGCAGGGAACACAACCCCACAAATAATAATAATGTATCCTCATACTGGGTTAAGCACTTCCTGTATCCTCTCAGTCAGTCTTCGCAACTGCCCTGCAAGGCGGGTGTCATGAGTCTGATTAACAGATGAGGAAACAGAGGCTCAGAGTGGACCTATGATCTGCCCAAGATCAGTCAGTAAGCCAAGAATAAAAGGGACCCTCCTTCCTGCTTCTTCCCATGGCTGACTCCTGCTCTTTCTTTAAGTCTCAGCTCAGCTGTCATCTCACCCTGGGCTCCCAGGTGGGGTCAGGTGCCTAGTCTGGGCTCCCACAGCTGGAGGTGATTACTACATGACTTATGTGCCAGGCCTCTGCTGAGCATCAGAGCTGTGCCCCTGAAGTCTTAACAAATTTCTGAATCTGGTGCTCCAACTGCCTGCACCCATCTTCCAGATGAAGCAACTGAGACTCCAAGAAGTGAAGTTTCCTCCTGCTGGGAATGCGGGTGTGTGTGTGTGTGTGTGTGTGTGTGTGTGTGTGTGTGTGTGCTCACTACCCTCAGAAGCAGCAGCAGATCCAGCCATCCCCTCCCCAGCCACACGCGCCCGCACATACACCCGTGTGCACACAGGCCCACACCTGGCCGTTTATCCCCGCAGACTCCCGCCTCCCACACGCAGGCGGCCGGCTGGCGTCTGCGCGGCTGGCGCTTGTAAATACATCCTCCCGCTGGGGCCGGCTTGCTTCTCCGCTCCTTCGCTGCCACCAGGAGGGAGACGGTGGGGATGGGGGCGACGGAGGCACAGGACTGAAATTGTTCTTAGGACCTTCCGGCCTCACTTTCCTTCTGCCTCCCTGATGATGGGGGAGAGGGGGGTCGCCCGGGCCCTGGGTCCCCACTCCAGGCTGAGCCCGTGATCCCGGGATGAAGACAGCCCCTCACGCTCAGTGCCTTTGGAAAAGTTCCACGGGACCTCGTGGCCTGGCCCGCGGTAGAGGCTCAAACAAGGTTCGCCCCCTTCTCCCGTCCCCCGTCTGGGCCCGAACACCCACTCCCTTTCTTAAGTGGCCTTGGGAAGGGTCTTGCGGGGATAGACAGATGGGCTGGGGACAGACGGATCGCGGCACGTGGGAGTTACGCCTGGGCCTGGGGCGTGGGAGGGTGGTGCTCTGGCCACCGCCACCATCGGTCCGCAAAGAGCTCCGGCTGCGGGGAAGCCGCCAGGCGGGGGAGAAGGGGCTCCCGGAGGTTCCTGGAGAACAGGCTTTCCTACCATCTCCCCCGCCGCCTCCACCACTGTGGTCCCATTGCGCAGGCGCGAGGAAGACGCGCAGAGAAGGGGGTCGATCGCTCCGAGTCACACAGCCCCGCCGGTGCAAAGTCTGATCTCGGGATGCAGGTGACGCTGGATGGGTCTAGGGCCTGGGGTGACTTGGACTTGGGGGCCCTGTCCCGCACTGCATCTCCCGCCCACCCGGGCGACCCATTCCCGGGAAAGCTAGGGCGCCGCGGGCCCCGGCTGTGGGCAGAGCACGCTCCCTGCCGGCCACGTCAGGAATCGACGCAGCTACGAACCCCAAGACCTTCGATGGAGCCCCCCACTCCGAATAGAGCACCCACCCAGCTCCCCGCTCCCCGGCCGAAACTGACCCCTGACAGAGCTCCCGACGCTGCGCTCAGCCCCAGCTCTGAGCTAAGCTCCAGACCCCGAGCCCCTGGTCTCAGGCTAAGCACCCAATTCCAAGTTGAGCCTCCGACCCTGGATAGAGCCCCTGGTCTGTTTTTCAGACCCCTGCACCCTAGCGAGACCCCCAAGGATGTCCAACCACCTAGAGGAGCCGTACACATTGCTCCCGACTCAGAATGTTACAGGTTCTAATCCCATCTCTTCCACGACCTGGCTGAGTGGCCTCAGACTGGTCAGTTGCTTCCTCTGAGCCTCACTTTCGTCATCTGTGAAATGGGACGCTTGTACCCCATCGCAGGGTTGCTGTGAGAATTTGGTGAGTTAATGTACGTAAAGTGCTAACAGTCACTGGCACGTAGTAGGCGACCAGTAAATCTTAACTACAGTATTGTTATTATTATTACCAGATGTGCTGCTAGGCACTTTAAAAGAAAAACAGCTTTGGAACTTCCCTGGTGGTCCAGTGGTTAAGAATCCGCCTTCCAATGCAGGGGACTCGGACTTGATCCCTGATCGGGGAACTAAGATCCCACATGCCGCGGGGCAACTAAGCCCACTCGCCACAACTACTGAGCCCGTGCGCTCTAGAGCCCACGCGCCACAACTAGAGAGAAGCCCGCAAGCCACAGCAAAAGATCCTGCATGCCGCAACTAAGACCCGACGCAGCCAAATAAATATTAGTTAAAAAATAAAAGAAGGGCTTCCCTGGTGGCGCAGTGGTTAAGAATCCGCCTGCCAGTGCAGGGGACACGGGTTTAAGCCCTGGTCTGGGAAGATCCCACATGCCGCGGAGCAACTAACCCTGTGCGCCACAACTACTGAGCCTGCGCTCTAGAGCCGGCGAGCCACAACTACTGAAGCCTGCAGCCTAGAGCCTGTGGAACAAGAGAAGCCACCGCAATGAGAAGCCCGCGCACAGCAACAAAGACTAGCCCCCGCTCGCTGCAAGTAGAGAATGTCCGCGGGCAGCAACGAAGACCCAACGCAGCCAAAAATAAATAAATAAAATAAATTTATAAAAACAAAAGTTCTAAAAGAAAATAAAAGAAAAACAGCTTCATCAAAACATAATTTATATACCATACAATTCACCCACTTAAAGCATACAATTCAGTGGTTCGATATGCTACATTATTCATTTTCTAAAATTATGGTAAATATATAATAAAATTTACCATTGTAACCATTTTAAGTGTACAGTTCAGCGGCATTAAGTGCATTCACAATGTTGTACAACCATCACCGCCATCCATCTCCAGAACTTTTCCATCAACCCCAACACAAACTCTGTCCCCATTAAACACTAACTCTCCATTCCTGTCGCCTCCTCCCCCAGCCTCTGGTCACCTCTATTGTACTTTCTGTCTGTGGATTCGTGCATTCGAGGTCCCTCATATAAGTATATCACACAATATTTATCATCTTATGATTGGCATCTTAAACCTATATTTTCAAGGTTCATCCATGTTATAGCATGAATCACTTCCTTCCTTTTTATGGCTGAATTATATTCCACTGTATGGATGGATCACATTTTGTTTACCCATTCCTCTGTTGATGGACATTTGGATTGTTTCCATCTTTTGGCTATTGTGAATCAGGCTGCTATCAACACTGTTGTACAAATACCTCTCTGAGTCCCTGCTTTCAACTCTTTTGGGTATACATCTAGGAGTGGAATTGCTGGATCATATGGTAATTCTACGTTTAGTTTTTTTGAGGAACAACCAAGCTATTTTCCACAGAAGCAGCACCATTTTGCATTCCCACCAACAAAGTACGAAGGTTCTAATTTCTTCACATCCTCCTGGACACTTCTTATTAGTTCTTTTATTTTTCTCATTTTTATTTTTACTTTTTTTGGCTTGTGGGATCTTAGTTCCTCAACCAGGGATTGAACCTGCACCCTCGGCAGTGAAAGTGTAGAGTTCTAACCACTGGACCACCAGGGAACTCCCCTTATCCATTATTATTTGTGGACCTGTAGGTTTTATTATTCCCATGTCACAGTGCATAGAAATTACAGACCCCAAATGCCAATCCATAATGCCCCGGATGAGAAACCCTGAACTCAGGAGAGGGTAGTACCTGGCTGTGGATGGGAGGAGGTGGGACAAACATTCCTGGGTTTGAATCCTGGCCCTGCCACTTGTGCCTGCATGTCCTCAAGGCAAGTCACTTCCACTCTCTGGGCCTCAGTACCCTGTCCAAAAAGAAAAAGGGGGGGATGAGATAAAGAGACATTTCATTTATTTTTGCCTCATGAGGTCTGTGCCAGGGTTCTGTATCCCCCACATGCAGGGCAGGACTCGACATACATTGGTTGTCCAGACTGCTCTGGCCCCCCTGGTCCTACAGCCGCAACTGGGACCCAGGGTTGGGGATGCAGGGAGGAAATGGAGCAGCAGGGGAGCTGGGAGCTGCTACTGGGCCCGGTTCCCAGGACTCACAGCTGCATCCTCCGGGAGCCCCAGCTGTCCCCACTGCCCCACCCGCTAGCGGCCTGGAGGCTCTTGCGTATCTCGCTGGCTTATTCCCACGGACACCGAGGCTGGATCTGGGAAGTCCCCTAGTGGGGTCTCCAGGGTCCGTCCACGTAGCAACTGCCACAAACCTCACCCGCAACCCAGAAAGATTTATCTTCAACCTTGGGTCAGATTCAGCCCGTCTGGGAGGTATAGCAATCTACATGTTTAAGGGGCTCCCAGGTCCTTCTGCTGTAAAGTGTTCTCTGGGGCCGTACTTTAAACGGAGTCCCAGGGGTAGAAAGGGGCCTTCCCAGAGCCACGCGGTTGTTCTGTTTTTCTTTTTGGCTCTCTTTCTCTCCCCGGCCCCCATCTCTCTCTGTTTTTTGACTCTAATTCTCCTTCCTCTCATTTCTTGTACGGGGCCCGGGGTTGGGCTCTCCCCCAGCATCCGGCCCCTTTCGCGATTCCGGAGGAATCTCCCAGAGCTGCCTGGCCCCGCCCCAGGTTCCCCCCCCACCCCCCCGCGGAGACCAGCTCCCATTGGACTCTTCGTACACCGCCCGCGCTGCCATTGGCTGAGCCTACGTCCTCGCCCGCCCCTACCCCCCCCTCGGTCCCTGAAGGTCCTTTGCGCGCGGGCGGGGGCGGGGGGCGGGGCCGCTCAGAGGGGCGGGGCAGTTGGGGGCGGGGTCGAGCTTCCTGCCCCGCCCCGCTGGGTCCCAGTCCTCAGACACGAGTCTCGCGGCCACAGCAAAGCCCCCTCGGAGGCGGCCGGACCGAGCCCTGACCGTCGGACCGACGACGGAGTCCCAGAGAGCAGGTGAGCTAGCGGTGCCGGGGCGCCCCCCAATCTCGGGGGCCACCTGGCCTCTCTGTTTCTCTCGCCCCCTATGTCCCTGACCCCCCTTATGTCTGTTTCCCTCTCCCTCTCCGTTTCTCCCTTTCACTGTCTTCCTGTCACTCTCTTGATGTGTGGGTTACGGGGAGGCATCCTGGGTCTGAACTGCCCACCCTGGCTTGGGGTGGTGCTCTGGGACCAGCACCCCCCTCCCCCCAACAAGAGGACTCTGATGGACTCTGCCCCCTTTCACAGTGCAGGGCACCAGGTGCCAGGGCCAGATTCCAGAGCTAGGAGGGCATTCTAGGTGGTGGGCAGCCAGGCCAAAGGCGTGGAGGTGGGAATGAGTGAGACTTCTGGCTGGTCCAGGCAGCAGAGACAGTCAGAGCCAGGCCCACCCAGACTGGCCACCTGGGAGCTCCCCAGTGTTCTGAAGCCTTGGCCTCAGTTTTGCCAGCTGTGAATTGGGACCTTCGTCGCTGAGGTGACTGGCAGTTGACCTGACCCAGATCTGCATGCATCACTACCTCCTCTCTCCTGGGGGGCTCTCCTGGAGGAGGAGCAACCCCAGCTGTAAACAGGCCTCTGAGGTTACTTCCTGAGCAGGTCTGAGCCCAGCTGGGGGAGGTGAACGCCCTGGGTGGGGGGTGCCATAGCAGGGTGAGGGCAGTTCAGCCCAGTGGTTGGGTTGGTTCAGCCCAAGCTCAGACCTTGGAATCAGACAAACCTGGGTTCCCGCTCTGCCACTCATCACTGGTACCTTGAACGAGTGATTCAATTCTCCAAGCCTCAATTTCCTGTCTGAGGGTCATAACTCCCTGGGGGTGAGGGCAGCTTCCAGAATTAAATGCAGGAATGTGGGCCCTGCAAGTCTCTACCTGGCCTCCACCTCCTCCCTCTCTCCCCCTCACTCACTCTGCTCCAGCCACACAGCCTCCACATTCCACCAACACGCCAGGCACCATCCTGCCTCAGGGCCTTTGCACGGGCTATTCCCTGTACCTCCATGACAGGTGCACAGGCGCCAACTTTAAAACATAACAAGTTGCCTAGATGGGCTGGGCCAAGGGACTGCCAGGCCAGGGCTGGGCGGCTGGGTGGCTGGGAGGGGCAGAGGAGGAGCCGGCCCAGCGACGCTGTACCTATGGAAACCGGAACAAAGAACTGTCGCCCCAGCCACACGAACACCTGGGCTGAGCTTCTCCCACTTGGCAGGCTTGGTGGCCTGGGACGCAGGTGGTGGGTGAGTGCCCAGACCTCTTGGAGGGGGGCGAGTCAGGCGCTCACACCCCACTCTGATGGGGGGCAGGGGTCCCTAAGTGAAGAAACCAGTCAGGCAGGTGCAGATTGGAGGCTCTGTCGTATCCCCTTCTGCTGTGTGGCCTTGGGCAGGTCAGGTGCCCCCTGAGCCTCAGTTTCCTCATCTGAGGCCTGGGGAGGGGAGGGGCCTTTTGGTTCCTTGGTGATCTGATGTGATGGGTTCAGGAGGTCTTAGTGTCCCTGTCTGTCAAATGGGGCCACCAGAGGGTGCCTAGGACAAAACTCCATCTGTTGTCATGGAAACAGCCCCAGAGGCGGATGCTGAAGAAACGACACATGCTTGTTCAGGTTCAGCCCCAGGTGTTACAGACTGAGATGGGGACCTAGAGACAGGCAGGACTTGGCCCAGTTACAGAGAACTTGGGCTTTTACCCCAGAATCCCCCACATACACCCCTCCATGAGACAACTTCCCCTGGAATCCCACCACCTGAGGGATTCACAGAGGCACCTCTGGCCCAAGAGTACTTGGGATCTTCTAAGGCCCCGTCTTCCAGGCCTCACTTTTCCCTTCTGTCCAATGGGGCAGTGGAGGTTGGGGAGTGTCCACAGTGGGGGAGCCCCTTCCAGAAGCGTTCGTGCTGTGCTGCTGTGTGACCTTGGGCTATCTGTTTTTCTCGGGGCCTCAGTTTCCCTGGCTGGACAATGGGGCCCTTGGACGAGATATCTGACTCTGTGCCCCTCTAGTGCTGGGAGGTCATCTATTCATTCAACAACTGGTTCTGAGCCCCTACTCTAAGCCAAGCCTGGTGCAGGGCGCCAAGGACCTGGCAATGACCAAGGCCCGTCTGGTGTCCCCACCCCCCACTCAGTTCACAGACTGGGGTTGGGAGAGATGGACATTCATCCAGAAAAGTCATTAGGGTTAGCTGTAATTGCATGAAGGAGTGGAGAGACAGATTGATGGGGAAATTAGTTTAGATGGGGGAATCTGGGAGGGCCTCCTGAGGAGGTGACATTTGAGCTGAAGCTCAATGGCAAGAAAGAAATAGCCACATGGAGACCTGGGGGAAAGAGCAATCCAGGCAGAGGGCACAGGTCGTGCAAAGGCCCTGGGGCAGCACCATGCCTGGTGTGTTGGAGGAACAGCCAGGAGACCCGTGTGGATGGAGCAGAGTGAGCGAGGGGGAGAGAGGGAGGAGGGGAGGGCAGGGAAGGAACGGGGCAGGTCGTGCAGGGTCTTGTGAGCCATGGGGAGACTTGGGCTTTTACCCCCAGGGAGGAGGGATCCCTGAAGGGCTGTGGGCAGAAGAGGGGGAGGATCTGACTCGGGTGCTCACTGGCGCCCTCTGGCGGCTGCTACGGAGAGGACAGACTGTAGGGTGCGAGGGCAGGAGCCAGGGGACCAAGATGGAGGCTGTGGGCGGTGCGAAGTGGGTGGAACCCGGACTCATGTAGGGGCTGCATCCACATTCCTGCCAGGTGACCCTCCAGCCTCCTCCACTTGCTGTTAAAAATCTTTTACTTGGGAATTCCCTGGCGGTCCAGTGGTTAGGATTCCATGCTTTCACTGCTGTGGGCCTGGGTTTGATCCCTGGTTGGGGAAGATCCTGCAAGGCGCGCAGCGCGGCCAAAAAAAAAAAAAAACTTTTACTCAGCTTGAGCCTCAGCCTGTCCTGTCTTTCTCTGTAGAGGGGTGGGATATGGTCTCCCAACATTCACTTTTGCCCACTGGTGTCCCCCACCCCCACCCCATCCCAGCTCTTTCTTCAGTGGAGATCTGACCACAGTTGAAAGTGTCCCAACTCCCACCGCAGCCTGGCAGGGAGCCAGACCCTGCCCATCCTTGGGGTGGCCCCCGAGGGCTCTGGGGAACCCGGTTTGAAAACCACTGGTATCTGCCCCCCCACCTGAGAAAAGTAGGTCCCCCCTTTTGCCATATCAAAATGGGCACCGACTGTGAGGTCTGAGTGATGGTTGATAAAGGGCTGGAAGCAGTGGGTGCCCTCATGCTGGCAGAGGGTAATAGTGTGGGGGCATTTGCCACGGTGGGCGGAGATCTGGAGCCCCTGAGGCCACCCTGGGATGCTGCAGCAGGGGCTGAGGGAGGAGGCCCCGCTGAGGGGGCCCATCAATTATTGACGCCCTTTGTTGTGACATAAAGAATTCATGTGGAGGGCGGGCTGCTCCGTGGACCAGTGGCATGCTGAAGCCAGCATCCACCCTCCCCACCCCCGCTCACGAGGGCCACTTGCTGTATTGCCAGGAATTTCGCAACCCTGTTGTTAACATCACCATTATTAAAAAGGACAGACTATCAATAAAACTGGAAGAAAAATAAATTTTAAAAAATGACATACTATGAACTTACAGTCAAATACATTATATTTAAAACAAAAGTATGTATGGGGATTCCCTGGCGGTCTAGTGGTTAGGACTCGGCGCTTTCACTGCCGAGGGTGCAGGTTCAATCCCTGGTCTGGGAACTAAGATCCCACAAGCCACTTGGCAGGGCCAAAAAAAAAAAAAAAAAGAAAACTCAAAGATATGGAATATTATTCAGCCATAAAAAGGAGTGAAGCCCTGGGACTCCCCTGGTGGTACAGTGGTTAAGAATCCGCCTGCCAATCCAGGGGACACGGCTTCAAGCGCTGGTCGGGGAAGATCCCACATGCCGTGAGGCAACCAAGCCCCATGAGCCACAACTACTGAGGCCCGCGCGCCTAGAGCCCGTGCTCCACAACAAAGAGAAGCCACTGCAACGAGAAGCCCGCGCACCGCAACGAAGAGTAGCCCCCGCTTGCCGCAACTAGAGAAAGCCTGCGCGCAGCAACGAAGACCCAACGCAGCCAAAAATAAAATTAATTAATTAAAAAAAAAGAAAAACCCTTTAAAAAAAAAACAGGAGCCCTGAGCCTTGAAAACATGACACTCAGTGAGAGAAGCCAGACTCATAAGACCACATAGTGGGTGATTCTTTTTATAAGAAAAACAGGCAAATCCATAGAGGCAGAAAGTAAATTAGTGGCTGCCAGAGGGCTGGGGGAGGGGGATGGGGAGTGACTGCTATTGGGGAGGGGGTTTCTTTTCGGAGTGGTGAGAATGTTCCGGAATTAAATAGTTGTGATGGTTACCCAGCTCTGTGAATATATAAAAACACTGAATTGTACACTTTAAAGGGTGAATTTTATGGTATGTGACATATACTTCAGCACAACTTATAAAAAAGCAAAGGTCAAAAATCCTAATTTCTAATTATTTTACTGCACTTTGCAAGGATCTGTGCTCTTGAGGTTATTTTCGTCTAGTGTATCTGTTTGGTGGAGACGGTGAGCAGTTCTTCCCAACTCCATGTTCAAGTTGGAAGCTTGAAATTGGCTGTGGTGAGAGAATTTACACCATGGAAATTGGCAAATGCTACAAATCAGGGTTTGATATATTGTTCTGTCATCATGTAACCCGGAGGTTGGCCAACCTTTTTTTAAAATTTATTTATTTATTTATTTATTTTTGGCTGGGTTGGGTCTTCGTTGCTGTGTGCGGGCTTTCTCTATTTGCAGTGAGTGGGGGTTACTCTTCCTTGCGGTGCATGGGCTTCTTATTGCAGTGGCTTCTCTTGTTGTGGAGCACGGGCTCTAGGCGCGCGGGCTTCAGTAGTTGTGGCACGCAGGCATCAGTAGTTGTGGCTCGCGGGCTCTAGAGCACAGGCTCTGTAGTTGTGGCGCACAGGCTTAGTTGCTCCGTGGCATGTGGGTTCTTCCCGGACCAGGGCTCGAACCTGTGTCCCCTGCATTGGCAGGTGGATTCTTAACCACTGCGCCACCAGGGAAGTACCCAAGCTTTTTCCATAAAGGGTCAGATAGTAAATATTTTTGGCTTTGCCAGCTTTTCTGCCTCTGTTGCCTCTCTTCAAGGCTGCGTTCCAATAGGACATGAATGGGCGTGGCATGTGCCAATAAAACTTTATTTATTTACAAAAACAGGCAGCAGGCCAGAATTTGCCGCCCTTGGTCTAACTACAGGAAATATCAATAATGAAAATTAAATTTTAAAGGGTGGCATGTCTCTAGCTGCTTCCTTGCGAACAGCACAAAAGCACTGAGGGAATATTCTCTCACCATTCGAAAACTGCCATCGGATTCGGCAAAGAAGTCGCTCACTTGGCTGATAAGTGAGTAAAATCTGAATTCTCCTTGTTCGTATGAAAGAGACCATCCAGCGACATCAGTGTCAGACTGCTCTCCTTTCTCCGTAGCAAGTATAGATTGGCTACTGGTACCAGTTTGGCAAAACTCACCAAGAACACATAGTGAGCCTCGGTTGGGTGTGAAATTCACCCGTGCAAAATCCTTTCTTACGTCTGTAAGTTGCATGGGGCACATCCTTTATGTCAGGAACATTTATGGTAAACATATGTATGTACCTACATGCCTACATTTATTTTTCCTGGAAAGCTGGTGGCTAAGAATTCTCCAGCGCTTAGTGAATGGGGTGGGACGCAGCATTCACGGTGCACCCGGGGGGCACTGGGGACCCTGGGAAGCAGGATCTTCTGCCCTGTGGAATCCCCATCACCCCCACACCTAGCATCCAGGACTGGGAATCTGTGGGTTGAGGGGCCACCCCGGCGCACCTGTGACCTGGGTTGGATGGGGGGCCATGGGAGGAGTCTCCCCACCTGGGCCTCCCAGCTGGCAGGGCCTGGCAGAGGCCCTGAGACTGGACCATGCCTAGCATGTTGCAGGGACAGCAAGAGGAGAGATGAAGGAGGGGAGGTCATTGATGTGGGGAGCGGGAAGGTTGGCCCTGCTCCAGAGTTTGGGGACAGAAGGGATTGGGAGGAACGAGGTCCACTGGGGCCAGTGCCGTCCACTGCCGTGTGCCCTTCCCCTTGGGGGAGGCTCACATTCAGTCCTGCTTCCACCCCACCCTCCCTCCAAGCCCACCTTTGCCTGTGTGGGGAAAGGATGCTGTCAAGTCTAGAGCAACCCGAGGCTCCACCGTCTGTGGCCAGTTTGGGAGCTGGAGTGTCCAAAATGGGGACAGGAACAAAGGTCAGAGTCAAAAAGACAAAGTGGGGTTGGCAGAGGGTGAAAGTCTGAGCGTGGACAGAGGGCTGAGGTTCCAGAAAGAATGTGGGGTGCAGGGCAGCAATCAGCAGAGACAGGGACTCAGTGACTAGACACCCATTTCACAGATGGGAAAGTGCCTCCAGGGGCTGGGGCTTGTCTGAGGTCATGGAGGGGAGACCTCAGAGCTGTGGGAGGGCCTGGACAGTGGCCTCCTCGGGGGCTGTGGACCAGCCTCCGGTCTCCTCCCTGGCACTGTCCTGCCCCAGGGCCTTTGCACCAGCCATTCCCTCTGCCTGGCTCACCCTCCCCCAGACCCTGTCCTTCCAGTCCCAGCTCCAGGGGCTCCACCTTGGAGGGGCCCTCCTGACCACCCAGCCTAGGTCACCTGCCGTCCCTGGCTGTCACTGCCCCCCATCCCCGGGGGGATGTCACTCCCCCCATCCCCCTGAAATTATCCTGTTTATTTCCACATTCCACATCCACATTCCACATTCCACATTCACTGCTTCCTGGTGCCTCCCCCTTCCATCAGGGGCAACACCTCTTAGGGGGCCGTTTTGGAAATTCAGAGGGCTTTTTTTTCCCCTCCCACTTATGATAACAACAGGATATGCTAGCATTTGGGGGGCAGGGACCAAGGCACTAGGCGTCTGGCCATGCTCAGGGCAGCCCCTGGCCCTCAACTTCCTAATGTCCTGCCAGAAACCGATGACTAGGGGTTTCAATATTCAGTGAATTTTCCTGAAATGCAACTCCTGGGTAAATCAAGGGAAGATGGAGCTCTTTTTTGATAGAAATTTGTAGCTACGTGTTCCCTGCGATGCCCTGTATGGGGCAAACCTCTGACAGATGCACTCCATCATTGAGTGCAGTGGGCCTGAGCTTTTAAGGAGGAAAAAAAATTTTTAATACTTCTTTGTGTATTTATTTGGCTGTACCAGGTCTTAGTTGAGGCCCACGGGATCTTCATTGCTGCATGTGGGATCTTTAGTTGCGGTATGTGGGATCTAGTTCCCTGGCCAGGGATCGAACCTGGGCCCCCTGCATTGGGAGTGCGGAGTCCCAACCACTGGACCACTGGGGAAGTCCCAGGAAAATTCTTTTTTAATCAAACATGTATTGAGCATGTACCATGTGCCTGGCTAGGTGGAAGTGATTTGCAAATCTCCACTTGTGTAATACTTTTCTTTTTTTTTTTTTAATTAATTAATTAATTTTTGGCTGCATTGTGTCTTCGTTGCTGCGTGCGGGCTTTCTCTAGTTTCGGCGAGTGGGGGCTTCTCTTGTTGCGGAGCACGGGCTCTAGGTCCATGGGCTTCAGTAGTTGTGGCTCACGGGCTCACTAGTTGTGGCACATGGGCTTAGTTGCTCCGCAGCACGTGGGATCTTCCCGGACCAGGGCTGAACCCGTGTCCCCTGCATTGGCAGGCAGATTCATAGCCGCTGCGCCACCAGGGAAGTCCCTGTAATCCTTTTATTTCTGTTTGTATTACTGCTTGGGCCAAATCGTGATTTTTAAATTTTTTTTTTTTTTTGGCCGTGCTGAGCAGCATGTGGGATCTTAGTTCCCCGACCAGGGATCCAACCCGCACCCCCTGCAGTGGAAGCGGGGAGTCTTAACCAGTGGACTGTCAGGGAAGTCCCAATTTATTTAACGTTTTTAAAATGAGGCATAGGGCTTCCCTGGTGGCGCAGTGGTTGACAGTCCGCCTGCCGATGCAGGGGACACGGGTTCGTGCCCCGGTCCGGGGATATCCCACGTGCCGAAGAGCAGCTGGGCCCATGAGCCATGGCCACTGAGCCTGCGCATCTGGAGCCTGTGCTCCGCAACGGGAGAGGCCACAACAGTGAGGGCCAGCGTACCGCAAAAAAAAAAAAAAAAAAAAAAGGCATAAAATAGAGTAAGGGGCACAAAGGTATAAACTATATACGCTTGATATGTATACAGTAAGTGTTCAGCTTGATGACACAGAATTCACATATTGTAAAATTCACTATTTTAAAGTGCTCACATTCCAGAACATTCTGCCACCCCCAAAAGAAATCCCATCCCATTAGCAGTCACTCTCCATTCTCTGCTCCCCAGCCCCTGGAAACCACTAATTCACTTTCTGTCTGTGTGAATTTGCCTGTTCTGGACGGTTCCCATCAATGGAATCACACACAGTGGGTCCTTCTGTGTCTGGCTTCTCTCACTGAGCATCGTGTTCTCAGGGTCCATCCATGTTATAGTGAGTGTCGGTGCTTCACTCATTTTTATGATTGAATAACATCCCAGTGTGTGGATGGGCCACAATTGGTTTGTCCATTTATCTGCTGGCGGGCATTTGGGTTGTTTCCACTTTTTGGTTATTACGCATCATGCTGCTATGCCCACGTGTGTATACGTTTTTATGTGTACGTATGTTTTCATCTCTTTGGGGTAGGTACTTAGGAGTATAACTGCTGGGTCATGTGGTAACTCTGTGTTTGAGGAACTGCCAAAAAACTGTTTTCCACGGTGGCTGCACCATTTTATATTCCTACCAGCCGTGGGTGAGGGGCTCCAGTTTCTCCCATCCTTGCCAGCCCTTTTGTCTGTCTTTTTGAAACGGCCATCCTAGTGGTGCTGAGGTGATGTATCATGATGATTTTGACTTGTTTTCCTAGTAGCCAGTGATGTTGAGCATCTTTTCACTTGCTTATTGGCCATTTATATATCTTCCTTGGAGAAATGTTAGATTTTTAAAAAATCAAGATATAACTCACATACCATAAAAGTTACCCTTTGAAAGTTTACAGTTTTCTGGGTTTTAGTGTATTCACATTTCTTTGTAACCATCCAACTCGATGACTTTTTACATTGTGTAGACCCAGATGGAGACACAGAACATGAAACATTCCGGGGACTTCCCTGGTGGTCCAGTGGTTAAGAATCTGCGCTTCCACTGACAGGGGGCGTGGGTTTGAAAAACAATTTTTTTTTTAATTAAAAAATTAGGGACTTCCCTGGTGGTCCAATGCCGATCCCTGGTCAGGGAGCTAAGATCCCACATGCCTCGCGGCCAAAAAACAAAACAGAAGCAATACTGTAACAAATTTAATAAAGACTTTAAAAATGGTCCACATGAAAAAAAAAATCTTTTAAAAAAATTTAAAAATTAAAAAAAAAAAAAAATCCAGAGCTCCTCCCTGTACAATCCCCCTCACCTTTGTCACCACATATTAATTTTATTTATTTATTTATTTATTTTGCGGTACGTGGGCCTCTCACTGCTGTGGCCTCCCCCGTCGCGGAGCACAGGCTCCAGACGCGCAGGCTCAGCGGCCACGGCTCACGGGCCCAGCCGCTCCGCGGCATGTGGGATCTTCCCGGACCGGGGCACGAACCCGTGTCCCCTGCATCGGCAGGCGGACTCTCAACCGCTGCGCCACCAGGGAAGCCCTAATTTTATTTTTATACCAGCGGGTGGAGACAGATGGATTGTGGATTCCATTTCAGGGAAATGGGGGCACCCAAATTCTTTTGTAATAAGGAGGTGGCATGGTGTCTAGAAGGCTGGGGTCCCTTGGAAGGCAGGGACGGGATCTCTCTTGGTCACTGCTATGTCCCCAGTGCCTGGGACACAACTGGTGCTCCCTAAGTGCTCACTGAGCCACTGAATGAGTGTTCCAGTTGAGCCCTTGAAGCTTTATTGGGCTTTCCTGGCTGTGTCGATAGTGGGGTGATCTGGCATTTGGTGGGCAGGGGCCAGGGACACTGGCCGTCTGGCCGCTGAGCCCCTCCGCTGTCCCTGGGAAGGGCCTGCCCCAGAAAGCCTGCCCTGGTGCAGCCAGGCCCCTCCTGGCTTGTCTGCCCTTGGACTTGGATGAGCGCAGCTGGCAGGAAGGAAGGCTGGGGTTTATTTTGGTCCCCAGCATGCTCCCCCGGGAGAGCAGTCATCTCCCTGTCTGGCTGCTTGGATGGAGGCGTTTCTGGTAGAACAATGGGTCAGCGGCGGGGGGGTGGGAGTGGGGACCGCTGACCCATTGCAGCTGGGCTGGTCCAGGTGTCACAGGTCTGGGGACTGCCCCAAGGGGAGTAGGGGCAAGGAGTGTGGAGGCCAAGAGGGAAGGCTGCAGCTGCCCCCACCCCCCGCCCCTTTTCCTCTGTGCTTGGCAGGGTGGGTGTGGGGCAGTACTGCTGCTGAGGGCCCAGGCTCTTCCTGAAGCTGGTAAACAGGACAGGCTTCCCCTGTGAACCAACACGCCCGACCTCAGGACTTGCAGAGGGGAAGGTCAAGGCCCAGAGAGAGACAGAACCCTGCCTGGGGTCACACAGCAACCAAATAGGCAGAAAGACCTGGGCACCAGAGTCCTTGAGATCCAGGGAAAGGCCTTCTCCTCTCTGAGTCTCAATTTGTCCATCTGTAAACTGGGGAGCTGGACCCAGGGAGTTGGGAGTTCCCCCCCGCCCCCGGGTTCCAATGTTTGCAGACATCCTTTCCCTCATACATTCAACAAACACTTACTGGGTGTCTGCTGGGTACCAGGCCCTGGGTTAGGGTTAGGAGACATGGCGTGAACAAGAAAGATGCAGGGGAATTCCCTGGCAGTCCAGTGGTCAGCACTCTGTGCTTCCACTGCAGGGGCCAGAGGTTTGATCCCTGGTTGGGGAACTAAGATCCTGCATGACCTGTGACACGGCCAAAAAAAAAAAGATGCAGCCCCTACCCAAGCTGTCAGGCCGGGGAGATGGACACCGAAACCAAGGTACTCGGGGCCGTGATGGAGGATGCCCCGGGCACCATGGGAGCCAAGGGGGCACCTGGCCCAGCCTGGGGCATCCAGAAGTCTTCCAAGAGGAGGTGACAGTAACTCTGAGACTTGAATGAGTTTACGGGATAAGTGATGGGTGAGAGAGGGGTCTAGGTAGAGGGAATGGAATAGAACGTTCTAGAGAAACAGAGGTGAGAGGGCATCCTGGAAGCATAGTTATTCCTTGCTGCTGCTCTTTTTTTTCCCAGAGAACATCACAGAGAAATAGGTCTCTACATTCAGGGAGCTGAATGGCATAGAGCTTGAAGGTCAGAAGTCCAGGCAGTGGCGTCCAGCCTCTTGCCCGGGGAAAGCTCACAACCCGCGCGACACTCAGGTTGTTCACAAGCTTCTGCCCTAGGATGGAGGTAGTTCTCCCTCCTTACAGCCACCATCCTCCATTTTACTGATGGGGAAACTGAGGCACGGGGCAGTTATGTTGCTTGACCAAGAGTTTAGAGCCAGGAGCAGGCCCTAAATTTTGGGGCTGGTTTTGTCATGGGGGACAGCCCCACAAGACTCAGGGCAACTCGCAGGAGTCAGCTGGGGAAAGCAGAGAGCGTAGGGGTGCAGAGGTGGTGGGGGCAGGCAGTCCCTGTGTTGCTGTGTGGCCTTGGGGAAATGGCTCAGCCTCTCTGAGCCTGTGTAATTTCTTCTGCAACCCGGCAACCAGCCGAATACAACACCACGCTGAAGTGATGAAATAGGCACACGCCGCTGCTCAGGGCCTGCCATGCGGTGCTGAGTCACCCGCACCCCTGCTCTGCCCCAGCCTTTGTACAGGGTCTGGGGCTGCTGTGGGAGCAGGGAAGACTGGGTCATTCATCTCCAGGCCCGTCCCGACCTCTGTGGGCAGGGAGAGGGCGGCCGAGGCTTGGGACTTCTCCCGGGGTCTGAGCTCACACACAGATGGGCTTTGTCGGGGTTCCTGTGGCTGAGTGGGCACCCATGTGGCATTCCTGGTCTGGCTGGCCTGAGGCTGGGGTCGGGGTGGATTCCCACCAGAGCCTGGGGCAGCAGCGGGTCAGGGCTGGGGGTGGGTCTCAGGCTCCCTCATTCATTTGGAAGATGTTTCCGGAGCCTCCAAAAACACAGCAGTTAAGGAATCAGGTCCATTACCTCCCCCGTGGCCTGCGGTGAGGCAGACCACGGAAGAAGCAAAGCCAGCGGGGCAGAGCAGTGATGAGGGATGCCTGGGGTGCTCTGTGGCTCAGAGGAGGTGCCTCACTGTCAGTTTGGCTGTTCGAGGGTGGCTTCCTAGAGGAGGTGGTGTCCAGGCTGAGCTGAGGGATGAACCTGCGAGGGTGAGAGGCAGGGGCTTAGGGGCCAGGGCTTTTGGGGGATGTATATGTGTCCACCAGAGAAGAGGCAGGGGTTTGGGGGCCAAGGTGTTGGGGGATGTATAGGAGCTCACCAGGGAAGATGCAGGGGCTGGAATGAGGTGTGGGCTTTGGTCCTGAGAGCCATGAGGAGCTGCCAGCTGGTTCTTACAAGGAAAGGGCTAAGCCCAGATGTGCAGTGTAGGAAGAATTCTGGCGCTGCAGGAAGGAGGTGGTTGGAAGGGGAGCCTCCAGAGCCTGGGGGATCTGGAAGACTGCCATGCAGGAAGGACAAAAGGAGTCAGACATAAGGGACAGATAGAGGTCCAGGCTTCTGCGGTTGGAGGCCTGGTCACTGTTCCCAGAGAGCCAGCCTGCCATTCACCTTGGCCACCTCCCTGGCCCTTTCCTGGGTGGAAGCTGATGCAAGTCAATATTTCTGTATCAGAGGAATCAGCAGAGTGATGCGTTTCCAGAAACCCCACAAATGGCCCTGGGGAACCCCCACCCAGGTCACTGCCCCCCTGACTCATTCAGGGCCTGACTAAGGTCTCAGGATGTCCGTTGTAAACTCAAGGGGGTGAGGAGGCCAGGAGGATTGGTACCTAGGCTTCTCCACCCTGAACAGCCCAGGGGCTGGGCTGGGACCCTGTTTCATGGAGCTGCAGGATGAGGGGAATGATAAGCTGGACCCCTCCTGTGATAACTCACCTTGAGCCCCTTCTCAACTCAGAGCAAGGATACAGTGGGTTTGCAGGGCTGGTACCAGGGACCACAAGTAGTGGGATTCAGAAGGCCCTGCCCATTAATTTCCAAAATATACAAACAGCTCATACAACTCAATAACCAAAAAACAACCCAATCAAAAAATGGGCAGAAGACTAAATAGACATTTCTCCAAAGAAAACACAGAGATGGCCAACAGGTAACATGAAAAGATGCTCGTCATTGCTAATTATTAGAGAAACGCAAATCAAAACTACAATGAGGTATCACCTCACACTGGTCAGAATGGCCATCATTAAAAAGTCTACAAGTAACAAATGCTGGAGAGGGTGTGGAGAAAAGAGAACCCTCCTACACTATTAGTGGGAATGTAAATTGTTGCAGCCACTATGGAGAACAGTATAGAGCTTCCTCAAAAACTAAAAACAGTGTTGCCATATGATCTAGCAATCCCACTCCTGGGCATGTATCCAGACAAAACTCTAATTCGAAAAGATACATGCACCCCAATGTTCACAGCAGCACTATTCACAATAGCCAAGATATAGAAACAACCTAAATGTCCATCGACAGATGAATGGATAAATAAGATGTGGTATACATACACAGTGGAATATTACTCAGCCATGAAAAAGAATGAAATAATGCCATTTGCAGCAACATGGATGGACCTAGAGATTCTCATACTAAGGGGAGTAAGTCAAAAAGAAAGACAAATACCATATGATAAAACCTATATGTGGAATCTAAAATAGGACACAAATGAAGTTATCTACCAAACAGAAACAGACTCACAGACATAGAGAACAGACTTGTGTTTGCCAAGGGGGAGGGTGGGTAGGGGAAGGAAGGATTGGGAGTTTGGGATTAGCAGATGCAAATGAGTATATACAGAATGGACAAACAACAAGGAGGTCCTATGGTATAGCACAGGGAACTAGATTCAGTATCCTGTAATAAACCATAACAGAAGGCCCTGCCCAGATTTCAACATTACACATTAATTCCTTTGACTTTTTTTAGAAACAAATTCCCTTAGGGTCCCTTGGGTCATCATCTCTTCAGTGTGAATGCTATTTTTTAAACGAGCTTTTCCTAAAAATAGCTTTTGCTATTTTTTTTTCACAAGTTTCTGCCATTCTGTGCTCCTGCTACTTGGAATTTCCCTCCTCTAGGCCTTGGAGCATGGGGATCTTCCCGCCTGGGATGCCCTCCCCATTTTCTCACCTGTCTCTTCCTCCAGGAGGTCAGCCTTGGCCCTCTTGATCTGCTGGGGATCCTGTGCTATGTGGGCTCTTGCAGCTTCCCGGATGGTAGCACTTACTGTGTTCCCGGGGGCTCGCTGGTCGGCTCTGTACACCCAGTCCTGGCACACACAGTAGGTCTGTGGAATGGGCACGCAGGCTCCCCTGGAGATAGGCTGGTGGCGTGTGCCCATTTCCCGGATTGGGAAGACGGTGGTCGCCAACGTTAGCGGCCCGCCCAGGCAAGCCCCTGGCAGCCGGGCTGTGCGGGCTGACGGCGGGTCTGTGTCCCCACCCCCGCGCAGGGCGGATGGACACCTTCAGCACCAAGAGCCTGGCCCTCCAGGCCCAGAAGAAGCTCCTGAGCAAGATGGCATCCAGGGCGGTAGCGGCCGCGTTCATCGACGACACCAGCAGCGAGGTGCTGGACGAGCTGTACCGCGCCACCAAGGAGTTCACCCGCAGCCGCAAGGAGGCCCAGAAGGTGGTCAAGAACCTGGTCAAGGTGGCCGTGAAGCTGGGTGTCCTGCTGCGCAGCGGGCAGCTGGGCGGCGAGGAGCTGGCGCGGCTGCAGCGCTTCCGGCAGCAGGCCCGCCGCCTGGCCATGACCGCCGTCAGCTTCCACCAGGTGGACTTCACCTTCGACCGGCGCGTCCTGGCCGCCGCCCTGCTTGAGTGCCGGGACCTGCTGCACCAGGCGGCGGGCGCGCACCTGACCGCCAAGTCCCACGGCCGCATCAACCACGTGTTCGGCCACTTGGCTGACTGCGACTTCCTCGCCGCGCTCTACGGCCCGGCTGAGCCCTACCGCTCCCACCTGCGCAGGATCTGCGAGGGTCTCACCCGGCTGCTGGACGAGGAGAGCATATGACCTCCGACCTGACCTCCGACCTCCTCGTTCCGGCTTGCCGCTGGGGGCGGGGCTTGCGGGGGGTTTTTAACCTCTTTTCTCCCAGTCTGACTCTGGCCAAAACCACCCCGCCCAACACACACACACACACACACACACACACACACACACACACACACACA
>NW_020837997.1:10944636-11071214 GCF_003676395.1 Aethalodelphis obliquidens | reverse complement strand
CACACACACACACACACACACACACACACACACACACACACACACACTCTCTCGCGCACGCGCACACACACACTCGCGCACGCACACACACACGCACACACACACACACACTCTCGCGCACGCACACACACACACTCGCGCACGCACACACACACGCACGCGCGCGCGTCCGCCTCTGCAGCTCTAAGGACCCAGGTCACCTCTCCTCCTCCGGCCCAGTCTCCGTGGGGAGAGGAACTCAGCGCGGAGCCCGGCACGGCCTGCCTGCGCCAGCAGCCTCCCGGGGCACTTGGAGACCACTGCCTGCTCCGGCGCACCGTCTGCACAATAACCCTTGAGCCACCGGTCTGAACCCCTCAGATCACTTGGTGTCTCTGACAGCTGGCGGCTTCCCACTTAATAATGTTGCCTGGGCTTTTGCATTCCCGCAGAGAGGATCATGGGGAACCAGGAGAAAGGGAGTGTTACACAGTGAGCTGTTCCCCCGCCCCAAGTTCCTCGAAGTCCTAAGCCCCAGGGCCTCTGAATATGACCTTATTTAGAAATAGGGTGATTGCAGATGTGATTAGTTGAGTTCATACTGGAGCAGGGGTGGCTAATCCACTCTGAGTGGCGTGCTTATGAGAAGGGGACATTTGGACACAGACTCAGAGGACAATGCTATATGACGGTGGTGGTAGAGACTGGGGGGAGGTGTCTGAACGACAAGGAACATCAAGGACTGCCAGCCACCCCCAGAAGCTGGGAGAGAGCCTGGAACAGCCCTCGGAGGGAACCAGCCCCGCTGACCCCTTGATCTCAGGCCTCCAGAGGTGAGAGCGAACAAGCTTCTGTTGTTTCAGCCTCCCAGGCTGGGGTACTTTGTTCCGCAGACCAGGAAATGGGCCCTGGGAGCCACGCGAGGGCCGCGGTGGGTGCAGGTGTGTCAGTGAGGACGCCTCCTCCCTCTGGTTGGCATCGTGGCCCAGACTCCCACATGGGAGAGGAACGGAGCGTGCCCCCCATGCAGGGTGTCAGGGGAAAGCTGTCTGAGATGCGTGCATGCTTTTAAATGATGATTTCATATTTGGAAAACAAACAAACAATTGTTTTTATAAGACGGGCCTCAGAAACAAAGCTCAACAACTCTTGGCTTTGGCAACGCTGGTGTGGCGATTCTTAACTTGGGGCGTGGATGGACACGTTGGGGTGTGGGAGCATTATTTGTGATTTGTCAGAAGTGGGCATGGGTTTTAAAAATGCGAAACCCGGCTGCAGGTCTGGCCATGTCAGGGCCGGGAAGGTTATTTTGGGCACTCAGTGGGGAGCGGGGGAACGATGTCTATTTTTGCAGAACCTGGTCTGTTTAGGGCAAAGACTGCAAACAGGAGGCCTGCAGGCCTTATTAGGCAAGAAGATGGGTTTGCTTAGCCCCATCCAGTGTTTGAGACATTTGGAATTAGTTGCCAACACTTAAAACCAAGGAAATAGCACGTCCCGATCTTGATCTTGGCGGTTCTCTAGAAAACGCGCCCGCACTGCCCAATGGTGAAGCTGCATAGAGGTTGCCCGTCTTTGTTTTGCCACAGTCCCCACCACTCCCTTTTGCCTCTCCACGGCATGAGGGGCTGGCTGATAGATTAGGACCCCAGATTCAGGGCAGCGTTTCTCTGTTTGGTTTCTGCTGCTCTGAAAAAGTCAAAGGCTTTCACTCAGGAGCCAGCTGTTCCTACCTCTGCCCTCCACTTCCAAGGCAAACTTTCCCTCTTATCTTGGGTCAAAAGACATCTTCAAATGAACAGTCGTGCATTTTGATTACGCTGAGAAGCCCCACATGAAATCCTTTGCCCTCTGCTCTGCAGGCATATATCCACGTGATAAGGCTTTGTACCTGTCTGGACTCTTTTTATACACTTGAGATTTAATTTTAAAAAACCAAAGAGCGCTACAAAACTATGTAAATAAAAGCATCTGACAGTTTGCTCTCACCCACCTAGGGTTTTTGCGTTTTGAATCAAGGTTGCACATAAACGTCACACACCCGCAGCCTGTTGGCAGGTTTGATTCCCGCTGCGTTGGAGGACAGACTAGCAGAGGTGGCAGAGCTTGGCTTCTGCAGCCCAAACAGGGCTCAGTCCAGCTCCTCATAATGACCAAAGGTCCTGGGGCCGGGTGGCTTCGCTCACCAGAAAGCTCCGTAAAGGCACACGCGCACATCACATGGAGTAAAGGGGAAGCTTCTCTGTGTCCAGAGGCGCCCTGCTGCGTCCCAGCACATTGCACCTACCGCTCTGCATCCCTGCTGGCGCCCAGTACTTGGAAGTGGTAAGTGACTCCAGGCTGACCATAGAAGAATCAATATCCCTCTCAGCCAGGGTCTGGCCCTCACACACCTCAGGGCCCAGGGTGCACCATCGTCTCCGCCTGTGTCCAGCTGCCTGGTTTTGGCAGGAGGCCCTGGGCAATCATCTCCTGGGCCCTGTTGAGAACTGCAGGTCGCCGTGCTCGGTGGAGTGAGCCTCCCGGAGGACGTGTGTGCCTCCAGAGCTGCTCACGAGGTGTGGTGCAGATCGTGTGCGCTTGACCACTGAGGCTGCCGGTGCCCCGCCCCTGCCCCGAGTACCGTGGGCCCAAGGTCCCCCTCAGTGATTCTGGGAACAGCTGTTCATCTTGCTTGCGCCTCTCTCTGGAGCCATTCCTACATCAGCACCGCTGAGGCCCCAGCAGGTGGGGTCACAGCAGCACCGGGCTCCTGGGTGGCATGAGGGAGGGCCAGGTGAGTGACAGGAACAGAGAGGCCTCAGTCGCCCCAACGTGGTGATTCTGATCATCAAGGACCCGCTCCATGGCCACATGGTTTCTTTCCTCACAGTCAGAGGTCAGGGTGACAGTCCAGTGGGGGTCAGACTCCCAGGCCCTGCTGTTGGGAGACCAGGCTCCCCTGAGTGGCTGAGGCCTTTGGGGATGTCGTTTATTTATTTTGGTTTGCTTGCAGGTTTTTGTTTCTTTTTTAAAGTCACCGAGCTGCAATCCGACCTCAAAAAAAAGTAAGCAGAGCCAACCACAGGATGCAGAAGAGCAGGTCTGCCCTGGAGCGCTCACCCTCTGCTGGGTGTGGCCCTGTGGGCTCGGCAAGGTCCAGCTGCCTCGGGACCCGCACGTCTGCGCCTGCAGAAAAGTCCCTGTGCCCAGGGTGATGCAGCTTTACGTCTCCAGCAGCGAAGGGAAGTAGGGGCCCCCAGCCCCACGTGCCCAGCCAGGTGGGCACCAGCGCCAGATGCCAAGACTGTGTGGTTGCTTTTTAATTGTCTTATTTATTTAAATATGAAAGAACATTTCACTTCTGCCCAGTTAGTCTGAAAGTTGGTCCCCTGGGGGATGACAAGAAAACAGCTGGCTTAGGGTCAGAGAGCAGCAGGACGGCTCCCCCCAGGAGCATCCTGGAGCCTGGCCTGATCCAGGGGAGACGTTGCTGGCTTCAGAAAAGCTGTGACCCCCGTGAGCCCCACCTTGTGCCCTGACGCCTCTTCTGATAAGAAGAGCAGTGGGTCTCAGAGCCACACTCCTCGTGGGGAGGGGAAGGTGGGAGCCAGGAGAGTCCTGGCCCTCCGGACTCTGCCCTGGCGCCTCAGCTGCCCTGCAAAGCCCTCTGAACGGGGCGACATCAGCCTGGGCAGAAAATTAACAGCCCCCACCCCCCAAGAAAACCAGTACTGGGCCCTCATGGGGCCCAGCTCCTGCAGCGGAGGTGAGGAAAAGCCACCCTCAAAGGGACTCCTGGTCACAGCTCACTGCGTGTCGCCTTGGCCACGATCACCAGCTTGGACAGCTCAGCCTTGAAGGCCCCGGGCCTGTGGGACACTGCAAAAGAAGAAACCCTCGGTCAGCCCTCGCCTCTGCAAATCCTCCGGGTCCTGAGCCGGGTGCGGGCAACGATTGGAGCAGTCTCCGAGTGGACTCCACAGGGAAAGGCCCCTGGCCCTGTATGTCTTACAGGTGAGGGATAGGAGAAAGGCGGGGAGGCTGTGGGCCTGTCCTGAGGGCAGTGGGAGGCCATGGGAGATGTCGACGTGGGAAGAGCCGTGGTCATTTTTGCCACACTGAGAATGGCTGGGGTTTGGAGGTTTGCACTGGCAAACGTGTCTGATGCTCTTCGGGCAGGGTCAGGGAACCTGGCCGCCCCCTGCTCTGCACACCCAGCCTGCCCCCCACTCCCTGTCCATCCTCACCATCTATGCTCCCTGGAGCTCAGGGTCTGCAGCAACCCAATCCCCTCTGTCCTTGATCTCCACTCTAAACGGGCCCCTGCCCCCACCCGGAGGACCTGCGGGCAGGTTGGGCCGCCTTCCAGGCCCTCCTAAAAGCCCCGCTCGTGCCACCCACTCCCCTCCCCTCCCCTCTGGTGCCTGGTGACGTCCACGGCCACATGGGTTGCTCATCTCATCTCTCCCCCGTCCTTCAGGACCCTCTGGGCCCCCCGACTCGGCTCAGCCCCGTGTTCACTGTCTCACCCACTCAGCCCCCCTTGCTCTCGCACCCTGAGCCCCAACTCAGGTGCCTACCGCCCCTCTTTCTGCTCGGCATCTGGCCTGCATGGCTACAGCTGAATGGGGTCAGAGGCCACGGGGGTCTCGGGGCCCCAGGAGGTGACCCCCGCCTCCCGTGTCATGCATGCACAAGGTCCCGACTGCGCTGCTGGAAGCTGTCACGGAGCCCAGGACGGCCAGGCTGTGTAGGCGTCAGACCCCGCGGCCCCCTGCTCCCTGGCCTCCTATGGAGCTGAGTGTCGCTGAGTGTCCCAGGACGCAGCTCTCTGAGGACAGACTCTCATGCTCTCCGTTCTCTGCTAGGGATTGGGCAAGTGTGCCTGCCGCCCGTGGGCGAAGGGTGGTTTCTACACTTTCAAATAGTTTAAGGAAAATCAAAGGAAAAATGGCGTCCTGCGATATGACATTCACAGTTCAGTGTTCACGAAATAAAGTTTTATTAGAAGGCAGCCACCCCCATTCACAGACTAGTGGCTTATGGCTGACTTTGCCTTACGGGGTCTGGGTCGAGTTGTTTCAAAGGGGGCCCCAAAGCCGAAAATATTTACTAGGTGGCCCTCTGCGGAAGCCGTTTAGGGATGGCAGCCTCCTCTCACCACAGGGCCCCTGGATCGCCCTCTAGCGGGGGTCTTGTCCCCTCTCTCACCCCCTCTCTGCTTGAGAACCTAGATTCCAGCTCCACAAACCCCTCTACGTACCTGCTGTTTTGGTCACTTCAAATTCCTCGTTTTTCAGGGGCACATCGCTCTCTCTTTCAAAAGCAGCTTTCGACTGAAAGGGAACAAGTGGAAACTTTTCTAATGGGGAAGGAACAAGGCTCGCCTTGCTTTGCAGAGCAGCAGAGACTAAAGCTGCATGCTTCTGCTGAAGGGCCGCGAGATGCTTTTTTAAGCACATAAAAGAGAATCCGGCAGAAGCAGTGGGTTAATCCACTTAAGAGATTGTCAACTAGCTTAAAACCTCATGCCTTCCCTGCAAATCGAAGGGAATTTTTTTTTTAGTTAATTTATGGAAATGATACTAGCATGGCAGTCTCTTCTTGCATGTAATTTTTAAACAGCAGAATTGTGTCTTTTTCAAATCAGTAAAAATAATAGAGTTTCAAAGTAAGAAGGGACCCCAGAGAGCGATTAGTTAACGGTGTGATGGGCAGTCTGATGTGTCATTGGAGCGGCCACAGTCCCCGTCATACAATCAGACCCTTGCTGGGGTTGCTGGGAGGGAATTTTGTAGATGTGACAGAGGCTCATCCTGAGCTGACTTTAAGTAAAAGAGATTATCCTCGGGGACCTGGGCGGGCCTGATTCAATCAGGGGGAGGGCCTTCAGGGCAGAGCTGAGGCTTCCCTGGAGGAAACCCCCAAAGCCAGGCTCCCACAGTGGAGGCCGATTCCTGGCAGTGAATCTCTTAATGCCTGTCTCCTACTGGTTCTGCTTCTGGGACTGATAAGGTGATTTTCAAACTGTTTCTGACCCAGATGAAGAAGCAGGGGTGGGCTCTGCAGAGTGGCTGGGCTCTGGAGGGGCCATGGGGGTCAGGAGTGCAGCAGAAGGTGCTGGCTGGCCTGTGAACCACAGGTCACTGGAGCCAAGGGGCGTGGGGCCCTCCTGACACCAATGAGCTGCCCACCTGCCCCCTGGGCCAACTTCCGCCCTCGCTGCCCCTGTCCCAGGGCTGAGCCCCCTTGCCCCCGACTTCCTGTTGGCTTTGCCAGCAGGGGGCACTGGTGGGAGGCCGGCGGGCCTTACAGGAGGGAGGCCAGGTGTCTCTGGGGGTCAGCCAGGTTCCCCTCTGGGCACCGTAACCCTGGCCCCCCACGCCACCAGGCCTCCCTCTAAGGGCTTGGTGTCCCTCTCCTCATTCCCCCCCCAACCCCCCGGGGTCTCCAAGTTGCAGTCCATGGTGGCCCAGCCAGGCGGCCACCCCATGTGCAGGTGACACTCACGTAGGCCATGCCGTACTCGATCTCAGCACCCCGCACCTCCACCTTGAACTGCGTAAAGTACAAGTAGGACTTGCCCTGGGGCCTGCGAAGAAAGGTCGGGCGACAGGGTCAGCCCAGGGCTGCGTGCCCCCACCTGCTCTCCAAGATGGGATCTGCTGCCAGGCATTTCTGGGAAGGACGGATGGGGCGCCCTCAATGTGATCCACTCTTTCCTCTTTGCCAGGATGCTCTTCCGACTCGTTGATGGACAAGCCTCTTTCCCCTTCTGGGTAGGAGCTGTTCTAGAACGGGGCCTCTCGCATCCACTCACAGAACACTTCCCATCCAGTGGACAACATCCCAGGTGTGCACTAGGGGTGAGGCCGGGCCACATCCCGGGGGTGAGAAGTATGGGGGTTAACTAGGAACGGCAGGGTGTCTGGCGCTGAGTGTGTCCTTGGGGGGCCACTGGGTGGTCAGCTAAGAGGCTGCAGGCTGAGGACCCTGCTTTGGGCCAGTGCGGCCTGGGTCTGTGCCCAGGTGGAGGGCTGGTGCTCACAAGCCTGTGTGAGATGGTGGTCTACTGGCGGGGGGATGCAGCCCTGATTACTAACCTGTAATTAGGGAGTCCCCCACCCCGGCTCCTTGCCTCTGGGATGCTTCTCTCTGAGGCTGGGAAGGGGCACAGACAGGGTCTCCCCTCTCAGCGGGGATGATGGTAGCGTGTTGAGGACGCAGGGCTTCTGCCCCCACGAGAAGCTCCTCAACAATACTTGGTACTAAAACGCCTGCGGTTTGTAACGCATCGAGCAGGAGACGGGGATTCTGCGCCAACGCCTGCAAGCGTCTTCTTTAACTAAATGTCACTGTCGCTGCTCTCTGTGTCCCACTTCTTGATCCGTCCCCTATGTTGACCCCAGTCCCATGAGGGTGAGAACGCGGCTGGGACTTCTACCGTGGCAAATGCTTGAGAAATCTGTTCTGCTTGGGCGATACATTCCAGGCCGTGAGGCCCAGGGGAGAAGGGCCAGGAATTGGTGAAGCTCCATCACCCTCCGCCCCATCAGAGGGCCCAACACCCCATTCTCGGGCTCATGGAGCTGGGCTCCAGGAAGTGGGATTATGAAAAGGGTGGGCACAGCGGGAGATGAAGCCCTTGAGCAAGGAATGTAACTGAGGTGACCATGAAGGGGGTGGCATCTGGGGAGCCCGGCCCTGCTCCCGGGGCTGCAGCCGCTGCCTAGACGCCACCTCCCAGTCCCCCCCGCCCCCTTTGGGGGGGGCGTGTTTCCCCGGGAGGCCCTCCTTGCCCTCAAGTCCCACACAGGACGGCACCCCCTCTCCCGCCTGCGACCCTCCAGGGGCGCAGGACACCGTCAGTATGGGTACCGCCCAGAACGAAGGTGTCTCGTCCGGGAGGAGCTCCCACCACCGGACCCTCGCTCACCTCCAGATGGTGCAGGTGAAGTGCTGCTGGTCTTCGCTGGTCCCCAGACTCATCTGCCACTTCTGGGGAGAGAGGACAGGCAGGTCAGTCCGGGACACACAGCCTCGCCATCATTATATGTCTGTCCAAGCCCACGGCACACACCACACCAGGAGTGAACCCTGATGGCAACTCTGGACTTGGGGTGATGACGTGTCCGTGTAGGTTCATCAACGACTGTCACAAACGTCCCACTCTGGTGGGCGATGGTTGGGGGGCAGGGGTATACAGGAAATCTCTGTGCCTTCCGCTCCATTTTGCTGTAAAAAATAAAGTCTACTGGGAAAGATAAAAACAAAAATAAAAGAAGGAAAGACAATACACCCATGCTTGCTTGCATAAGCATAGAGCAGTCCTCAGAGAAGATGCAAGATTTTAATAACCCCGGTTACATGTAGGACGTGGGTGGGAACTGGGCCGACAGAAGGCACTGGAGAGCTTTTTATGTTTTTTTCTTTTTGAATGACATGTGTTAGCTTTTTTATTTTTATTTTTTTGGCCACACGGCATGCGGGATCTTAGCTCCCCAACCAGGGATCGAACCCATGCCCCCTGCAGTGGAAACGTGGAGTCCTAACCACTGGACCGCCAGGGAAGTCCCTGTGTTAGCTTTTTAAAAAAATTAAATTAAAAAAAATTTTTTTAATGGTTCCAAAACACACCGCTACCAGTTTATTCTCATTTTCAGGGCCTCTGAAAATCCGGCCAAATGCAAGGTCTGGTGACCTGCGGCGTTTTTGCATTTTGCTAGGAAAATGAGAGTGTCCCGTCCTCTCCTGAGAGTAAAGGTGGAATCCAATTGCTGATCACCTGGTTAAATGCCAGAGCTTTTCCATTAATAGAAACAAGGCCATTTGTATGTTAATTACAATGGGAGTAAACGGGTGACTTGGAAGTCTTTTGCCTGCAGCATGAAGGTAGAAGCCAATTACTCAGGTAGGGCAGGCATGGCAAGGGGACCTGCCCAACACATTTATTTTCTATTTAAAAACTCCTGCCCACGGCTCCAGGCCTCTGAGCGCCCGGAAACAGTTTTACTCTGTGAAATATATCTGGGATGGTATTCCATAGCTCTTAAAAGATTCATGAAAATGAGGCTTCTTTTTTTTTTTTTTTAATATTTATTTCTTTATTTATTTGGCTGTGCCGGGTCTTAGTTGGCATGCATGCAGGATCTAGTTCCCCGACCAGGGATCGGACCTGGGCCCCCCGGCATTGGGAGCCTGAAGTCTTAACCACTGGTCCACCAGGGAAGTCCCGAGGCAAACATTTAAACATTTTTTTTTTAAATTATGAAAGCAAACAAAATTTAAACCAAGAGCTTCTTAGCAATAGGGTCAACATCCCTCTGAGTGGTCTTGTTATATGAACTTGACCTTGGTCTCGAGGCCGCAGGCCGGGGTGGGCAGTAGGTGCCCTTGGTAAGGCTCAGGTTTTGGCATCAGACACTCACACGACGGTGTGTTTTGGGGCAGCCTGTTCAGCCCGAGCCTCTGTGACCTTCTCCGGGAGGCTAGGAGGCTCAGGATCTAAGTGGCTGGGTGTAATCGAGGACAGGTAATTGGTAACCGCTATTATTTTTTATTAGGAGACAAGTAACAGATGGTGAAATGGACCCATTTCAGTGTCTGTTCTATGAGTTTTGACAAATGCACACACTGTGTATCCACCGCCCAATCAAGATACAGATCAGTTCCATCTTCCCAGTTATCTCTCCTCCATCCCTCTGGAGTCAACCCCTTCCTGCAAATTCCTGGTAACCACTGATCTGCTCTGTCCCCATAGTTGTGCCTTTGCAAAATGCCACCTGAGTGGAATCACACAGGACATGGTCTCCTGCGCCAGTCAGTCTCACTCAGCCTAACGCATATCAGATTCACCCATGTGGCTACACGTATATCAATAATTCACTTGCCTTTAACAGCTTTATTGAGAAACAGTTTACATAACATACAATATGGGGCTTCCCTGGTGGCGCAGTGGTTGAGAATCCTCCTGCCAATGCAGGGGACGTGGGTTCGAACCCTGGTCTGGGAAGATCCCACGTGCCGCGGAGCAACTAAGCCCGCGTGCCACAACTACTGAGCCTGCGCGCCTAGAGCCTGTGCTCCACAACAATGAGAAGCCTGCACACCGCAATGAAGAGTAGGCCCCGCCTGCCGCAACGAGAAAGTCCGCGCGCAGCAACGAAGACCCAATGCAGCCAAAAATACATAAATAAATTTACATTAAAAAGTAAAACATGTATAGACGATATGCTCTTTTAAAGTGCGTGCTTCAATGCTACCTAGTATATTCAGAGCTGTGCAACCATCACCTGTATCTAATTCTCATCACCCCCCAAAGAAGTCCCATCCCCATGAGCGGGCACACCCCCATCTCCTCCCCCAGCCCAACAACCACGAACCCACTCTCTGTGTCTGTGGATCTGCCTGTTCTGGACGTTTCCTATCAATGGAATCACACCCTGTGTGTCCTTCTGTGTCTGGCTTCTCTCACTGAGCATCACGTTCTCAGGGTCCATCCACATTGTAGCGAGTGTCAGTGCTTCACCCCTTTTCATGGCTGACTGATGTTCCCATGTGTGAAGGGACCACACTGTGTTTATCCACCATCAGCTGGGGGACACTTGGGTTGTTTCCACTTGTTGGCTATTATGAATCAGGCTGCTACGAACATTCACGTACAAGCTTTGTGTGGACATAAGTTTTCATTTCTAACGGGGAGATACCGAGGAGTGGAAGCATGGGGTCGTATGTTTAACTTGATAAGAAAGGGCCAGTCTTCCTAAGTGGCCGCATTCCCGGCAAACTTGGACGAGCTCTCTGGCCGCTCAGGATGCTGGCCGGCACTGAGATCAGGAATAACGCTGTGCCTGCTGTCACCCGGCACCAGCCGGCCTCTCAGGTGACCCTCTGGAGAAACGAACCACTGTCAAAGCAGCCTGGCCTCCCACTGTCCCCAGGCCCAGCCTGCATCCTGGGCCCCCTGGGAGCCCAGACCACAGACCCATTTCCCCTCTGTTGACGATGGCTCTAGAGAAGTGCCACTTGGGCCTCTGGGGCTTCCGTTCCAGCTGCTCCGAGGGGCATCTTGGCAGGGCCCCCAAGTGTGGCCAAGCGGATCCCGGAGAACATCTTGGACGGCCCCTGCATGTTTGCTGAGAATCCGGCCGGCTGTTTGCTCCTAAGCGGGCGGCAGGCCAGCAGCCAGAGAGCCCGTGGGTCGCACCGCACGCACGCAGCTCTGCAGTCGGCCCGTGGTGTCTGATGATCACAGTTCTAGGCTGGTGCTGCTGGAACAAGTGGGTGCTGGATGTGTCTGCTGGGCTCTTAGGTGTTTCCTTGAGGATGCCCGAAACGGCAGAATCAAGCCTGATTTTGGTTTTAGAATTTGTGACCCAGCCACCTTTCCAAGAGTGAGCCTAGCTCTCTCCCCCTACGCTGCAGTGGACTGTCCATCCCAAGGGTCCCGTTAGGGAGGCGCGGGCGTTCTTTTCCGAGCTGCTGGTGACGCAGGGCATGTCCTGGCTCAGGGCGGCGGTCAGGGGCCTGCGCCTTGGGGACCTTGGCCACGTCCCAGCTGGGGGAGCCAGGGCAGTCTTCAGTCTCTGAGCCACCATGTCCTCGTGTGTGAGGCGGGGATAAGGACAGCCTCCTGGGGTTCTGAAGAGGAAACGAGACGTGTATCTGTCTCAGCACATTGCGGGCCGCCCGACAAACACCAAGGCAATGGTGCTATCACAGTTTTATTGTATAACGAATTGATCATCTACACAACAAAGGAGGCATGGAAAGGGCTGGCTGGGGGAGGAAGGCGCTTTGGGAAGGATCTGGAGCTCGTGGCAGGGCACGGCTGGACCAAGGGGCCTGGACCAAGGGAGAATGTTCCACCACTTGTCACCATCCCATAATGGAGTGGACCACCTGGAGAAGCAGCAAGGCCTGGAGGTGGCCAAGGAAGGGGCGGATGATCGCAGGATGCCTGCTGTCCTGGAGGCAGGCGAAAGGGCAGCGATGCTCCCCAGCAGAGCTGCCACCCCCTGGTGACACCGCTGGGAAGGGTGTCACCAGGCGTTTGCTACATTTTGTTAAAATACTGTTGCTGGGGGACTTCCCTGGCGGTCCAGTGGTTAGGACCCGGCGCTTCCAATGCCGGGGGCGCCGGTTCAATCCCTGGTCGGGGAACTAAGGTCCCACATGCTACGTGGTGTGGCCAAAAAAATAAATAAATGACATAAAATACTGTTGCTCGGAATCACTTACTTTTACTTACAAACTGGAAATATGCAAAATAAGGAGTGCATTTCATGTCACTCTTGCCCAGTGGTTTTCACTTTTGTCCCCCAGCGCACACTGGGTGGGGCGGCTGCTGGTATCGAGTGGGTGGGGGCCAGGGAGGCTGCCCAGGACAGCCCCCCCCAGAGAGCGACCCCGCCTCTAAAGTCAGCAGTGCCCGGCGGAGCAGGCGGACTCGCCCTCACCCTTTTTTTTTTTTTTTTTCGTTTTGGCCGCACTGCCCGGCTTGCAGGATCTTAGTTCCCTGACCAGGGATCGAAACTGGGGCCACGGCAGGGAGAGCACCGAGTCCTAACCACTGGACCCAGGGAATTCCCGCTCTTGCCCATTTTAATGTGCTGCCCTAAGTCAGGGAGTTGGGGGGGAAGAGATGTACTCAGAACCAGGATGCTGGGAGGGGCAGGCACGTGGCAGGCAAACATGGAGCAGTCCCCAGGCAGCCTCCATCTCTGGGACTCTCCATTATTAGGGGACACAGTGCCATAGACTATTCTGAAAGGACAGTAGTGTTCCCTACAGTCTGAGGGTTGGGGAGGAAAGCACAATTTACGGGTACAAAAGATGCTTTACACTGACTTTCGCAGTGACAATTAATTCTTCCTTTTCAATTATCTTTCATTCTTTCTAACAATCACGAGGAGAAAGTCTGTTTTGTGTCTCTTCTCAAACACGTGTGCTGCCCTCCCTTCAGACAGAACCAAGCGGCGGTGTCTAGCCAGAATTTAACAACAGTATTTTATCCTCAGAGTATTTATCTGTAATGGTGCATTACTGGCTGTAACAGTAATCTATTGCTGTGTGTATTCGTTTCCTGGGGCTGCTGAAACAAATCACCACAAATTTGGTAGCTTACAGCTGAAATCTGTTCTCTCACAGTCTAGAGGCCAGCAGTCCAAAAAAAAGGTGTGGGCAGGGCCGTGTTCCCTCTGGAGGCCCCAGGGGAGAATCCTTCCTACATCTTCCAGTTTCTGGTGGCTCCAGGTGTCCCTTGGCTTGTGGCCACATCACTCCACCTCTGCCTCCATCTTCACATGGCCTTTTCCTCTGTGTGTCTTCTTTTTATCAAATCTCCCATGTGTGCCATGGATTTAGGGCTCACCCGGGTAATCCAGGATAATCTGTTCATCTCAAGATCTTTAACTTAATTATATCTACAAAGACTTTTGCTTAAGTGTCACAGGTTCAAGGCATTAGGATGTGGACATATCTTTATGGGGGGGGCCTCATTCAACTCACTACACTGTGTGACAAATTACCACAAACTCAGTAGCATTAAAAGCTGTGCCGGACTTTCCTGGTGGTGCAGTGGTTAAGAACCTGCCTGCCAATGCAGGGGACAAGGGTTCGAGCCCTGGTCCGGGAAGATCCAACATGCCGCAGAGCAACTCAGCCTGTGCGTCACAACTACTGAGCCTGCACTCTAGAGCCCGCGAACCACAACTACTGAGCCCACGTGCCACAACTACTGAAGCCTGCGCGCCTAGAGCCCGTGCTCCTCAACAAGAGAAGCCACCGCAATGAGAAACCCACGTACCGCAACGAAGAGTAGCCCCCGCCCACCGCAACTAGAGAAAGCCCACGCGCAGCAACAAAGACCTGACGCGGCCAAAAATAAATATAAATAAATAAATAAAAAGCAATACCCATTCATTAGCTCACAATTCTGTAGGTTAGAAGTCCGGGCGTGGTGGGGCTGGGTTCTTTGCTCAGTCTCATAAGCTAACATCAAAGTGTCAGCCAGATTGTGTTCCCACCTGGAGCTCTGGGTCCTCTTCCATCTCATGTGGTTGCAGCAGAATTCATTCCTTGCAGTTGGAGGACTGAAGCCCTCATTTCCTTGCTGCCAGCTCGGGGCCGCTCTCAGCTCCTGGAGGCCACGTCCTCCCTCCCATGTGGTTCCTCAAAGCCAGCTGTGGTGCACTACATCCTTCTCGTGCTTCGAATCTCTCTTACCTCCTCTTCTGCCTCCAGCTGGAGAAAACAGCCAGCAAGGAACTAGGGACCTCAGTTTCACACCGAAAGGGACCAAATTCTGCTAACAACTGGAATGTGTCTGGACGAGGGTTCTCCCCAGAGCCTGCTGCTGAACACCCAGCCCAGCTGACACCTTGATTGTCGCTTTGTGAAGCATCCAGCTGAGCCGACTGGGACTTCTGACCTCCAGAACCGTGGGATAATAAATGGGTGTTGTTTTAAGCTGCTCAGTCTGTGATAATCTGTTACTCAGCACAGGAAATGAACAAAATACCCTAATAGAGACTCATGGGAATGGCAGAGTCACGTCTCACATCCCTCCTTCTGTCCAGACGTTTGTTCACTCCGTGGAATTATGAATGGAATCTGCCGTCATTATGTAACTTAAGCACTGTCTTTTATTGGTTAGGTAAGAATAGTCTGATGTCCAGTGTCCCCTAGAGAGCATCTCTGTATGACAATGGATATTGTCGTACTAAACCACGTAGAATTTTGAACAACTCACCTCATTGGTCCCTCCTTGAGATGCGTAGGTGAACACACAGGTATATTTGTCCTAGAGAATGGAAGGAAAAAAGAGTCTCGGTAGGAGATAATCGTTAGTGCTTGAAGTACAGGGTCTCAGGATGTCCTTCTGAGATCCAGAATCAAGAAGATCCTGCTTTTGAGTATCTGCACTCAGGGAAAGGAGGTGGAGCCAGATTCCTCTGGCCGATGTCCCTGGAGGCCAGACCTGCAAGGCCTTCCAGTGTCTGCAGATCTGGAATTCCCACACCTGTCTCCCTACTTGGGAGATCCTGGGTAAGGACAAACAACCCAGATGGCTTCTGGGGGATGAAGAGCAGGAAGGGGGAGGTCACACCCACCTCCAGCACCCACCCATCTAGGAACATGAACTTTGGAAGGAGGGGCACCTAGGGGCCCATCTCTGCTCCGCTGTGGACCTTGGACAAGTGCAAAACTTTCTGAGCCTCTGTTTCTTCATCTGTAACATAGGCCTCACATAAAGAATTTGGCGGGCTTCCCTGGTGGCGCAGTGGTTGAGAGTCCGCCTGCCGATGCAGGGGACGCGGGTTCGTGCCCCGGGCCGGGAAGATCCCACATGCCGCGGAGCGGCTGGGCCCGTGAGCCACGGCCGCTGAGCCTGTGCGTCCGGAGCCTGTGCTCCGCAACGGGAGAGGCCACAACAGTGAAAGGCCCGCGTACCGCAAAAAAAAAAAAAGAATTTGGCACAATATCCTTTGGTTATAAGGAAGTACTCAACAAATAGTGATGATTGATATCGTTACAGGCAGGGAAAAGGAGACTGGGAGAGGAAGTGACTTCTCCAATAAGCTAGGGACGGGCTAGACTAGACCCAGGCCTGTTACCTCCAGGTAAGGAGGGCCTGGCCCCACATTTCAATGAAAAAGACGGGGGAACCTTGTGCAATGGAAGGAAAGAGCAACGCCTGTCCACTTCCTCCCTGGTCAGAGCTACAGCGGGACGACCTTCTGCAGGCCCTGGAGGCATATGCCCATCAGCCTCCAGCTCCCTTCTCCCCATCTCTGGGCCCGTCCTGCCCTCCAACAGCGAGGGAGTTACCTGGGTCTGGGGGATAAGGCTGCTTGGGCACGCCGGGCATGAGACAGGAATTAGAGACGAGGCTAGTGACCCAGCCTTCCCAAAGCCGCCAGCCCCCAGGAGCCCCGCCTCCCTTCTTAGTTCTGTCAGGCCTCGCTACCAAGTCCCGCTCTCCATCCTCAGGCCCTACCCGCGCCGGTCCGCGACCCCTCAGGCCCCGCCCCCTCCGGTCCGTTTCCCCCATCCCCCCCAGACCCCGCCCCGCCGGTCCGCGCCCCCTCCCCAGGCCCTGCCTACGCCTGCACCATTGCTCAAGCCCCCGGGGTGGCTGAGGCACATACCCCAGGGCCCACGTTCTGGGAGAAGGAGTGCACCACGCCGCCGGGCCGCACGTCAAAGGCCACCGTCGTGGGCTCAGACACCGCCCGTGCCGGCCTCAGCGCCACGGCCACCAGGAGCAGCGCGGCCCACAAGCTCACGGCGCCGCCGCCGCCGTTCCTTCTACTGCTGGGCGCCGCCATCTTGGGATCAGGTTCGCTGGGCAGGGGCGACGGACGGAGCGCGGCGAGGGACAAGTGGGGCGTCCGCCGGAGGCCCCGTCAGCGTCGACACGACCACGTGATCCGGAGCGCCCCGCCCCTCCGGCCCGGGCCGCCATCTTGGGGCGGGGCTTGGAAGTACAGAGAGGGTTCTGGGGTTCGTGAAATTGGAACAGGTTCCTTGGTTTAGGGTCCGTTCGTCCCTCACTAGGCAAGGGATTGACCCTTCAGTTCCAACAGTTCGTACATGTACAAGGAGTGAAGTAAATAAAAGACCACCAATAATATTCAGATTAATACATGTAGGCAGAATGAGGGAAATGACAGATCACCGTTGAGCAAACACCTCATGATTGTTACAGCCAAGATCCGTGGATCGCTGCTGAAAACTGGTGGGGGAAACGTATTGTGAGAAACAGGATATTTGCGTTGTCTCAAAGTATTTCCCCCCCAAGATACATATTAGTTACAAAGGGAAAGTAGTAATTTTACAGTAGTGACACCATCTTTAGCCTAGTGATCAAGTCAACGTCGCTAAAAATGAGACAGTGACACCATGGAGCCGCCAACGGAATGCAGAGAAGGACATTCTCAGTGGCACCTCTGTGGAATTCCTGTCCAAAATGGACGACCTCAGTTTAATCAAAGCAAATACCAAATGAACCGAAGTTGAGAGACATTCTACCAGGATAACTGGCAGTACTCTTTAAAAGTATCAGGAAAGGGCTTCCCTGGTGGCGCAGTGGTTGAGAGTCCGCCTGCCGATGCAGGGGACATGGGTTCGTGCCCCGGTCCCGGAAGATCCCACATGCCGCGGAGCGGCTGGGCCCGTGAGCCATGGCCACTGAGCCTGCGCGTCCGGAGCCTGTGCTCCGCAATGGGAGAGGCCAGAACAGTGAGAGGCCCGCGTACCGCAAAAAATAAAAAGTGTCAGGAAAGACAAAGACTGTGGAACCATCACAGAGTGAGGAGACCAAGACATGGAAAGGAAATGTGGGATCCTGGATTGGATCCTTGCCTTAGTCTGGGCTGTTATAACAAAGTCCCACAGACTGGCTGGCTTAAACAACACACGTTTATTTCTCACAGATCTGGAGGCTAGAAATTCAAGATCAAGGCTCTGGCAGAATTGGTGTCTGGTGAGAGCCCATTTCCTGGTTCACACACTCCATCTTGCTATGTCCTTACATTATGGAGGGAGAGAGGGAGCTCTCTAGGGTCCCTTTATAAAGACACTAATCCCATTCATGAGGGCTCCACCCTCATGACTTAATCATTTCCCAAAGACCCCCACCTCCTCATACCATCACACTGGGTGTTAGGGTTCGACATGAATTTGGGGGCAGAGGACACAAACAATGCAGGACCAGAAAAATGACATTAGAGGGAGAAATGGTGAAATCCAAATAAGTTCTGTATATTAGATAAAAGGATTGTACTGATGTTAATTTCCTGGCTTCAATAACCTGGCTTGTACCATAGTGATGTAAGATGTTCACATTAGGGGAAACTGGGTGAAGGGCATTAGGGAACTCCACTATTTCTGCAGAAATAGCTCCCTCTTTGCAGCTGGCTGCTGTGGACCCGTTAGGAATTGGCTCCATAAATTGGAGGCCGGCAGACCTATTCTGTGTTAAACACAGCAGGATTCCATTATATCTCCATATCCTCAGCGCTGTGTTTGACCAGCCTGTCACTATGAAGGATTCAGTTAGTGGCCAAGCGCTTTTGCTAACAAAGTATTTCAGTTGTGAGTGGTCTTGAGTTTCCTACTCAAAGAGGGGTAGGTGTGTGTCTGTGTTTTCAGAAAGACTGAGCCCCAAGCCTCTTGTTTCTCCGTTTTCCTTTTTGCCTCCAAAAAACAAACAAAAAACTGAAGGAATTAAAAGAAAAAAACCCATCATTCCCAAGATCCTGCTTTTTGATCATGACATGAAATCTAGCAGTCATAAAGGAAGAAAAGATTTGATAACACAGGTATCACGACTTTTCTCTCCATGGTCAGGACGCCATAAACAGGGTGGGTGAGGACATAATAAAGAGGATGCATGAAGGAGCTTCTTTGTGGTGAATCAACAGCTTTTTTTTTTCTTTTTTTTGGCCGCAGGGCATTTGAGATACTAGTTCTAGGACCAGGGATCAAACCTGGGCCCCCTGAAGTGGAAGCACAGAGTCTTAACCACCTGACCCACCGGGGAAGTCCCCAACAGCTCTGTATTTTGACTGTGGTGGTGGTTCTAGGAATCTGTACAGGTGACAGCGTGGAACAGACCTACACACACACAAATGATTGCATGTGAAAGCTGATAAAATCTGAATAAGGTCTAGAGTCTAGTTAATTGCGTCGTATTCACATCAGTTTCTTGGTGTGACAGTGTGCTGGGGTTAAGTAAGATGTAAGCTGCGTGAATGAAGGGTACACGGGACTCTGCACTGTTTCTGCAACTTCTCATGTGTCTATAGTTGATTTTAAAAAAAAAAAAAAAAAGAAAGAGGCTTCCCTGGTGGTCCAGTGGTTGGGACTCCGCGCTTCCGCTGAGGGGGGCATGGGTTCAGTCCCTGGTTGGGGACCTAGGATCCAGCATGCCTCGAGGTGCGGCCAAAAACACAAAACAAAACACTATACAGCATTATAAATCAACTACACTTCAATTTTAAAAAATAGAGAATTAAAAAAATACCACAAACATGTTTGAAAAGCAAATGACAAACTGGGAAAGTATCTGCAAACGATATGAAACGGGTTTTTATGTCCATCGCTTATGGGTTCTTGCCAGTTAGGGAAGAGCTGAGCACTTCCACCAAGAAAGGACTCGAGCATGTACACGGGCGACCTGAAACAGAGTGGGAACCCTCCCTCAGATGGAAATCCCACCAGTGGTGGAGAAAACAAGTGGCCCTGTATCAACCATGAAGAAAACAAAGGTCTCTTAAACTGCCACCTCCAAGACCAAGACCTTCTGCCAGCAGACACTTGTCCTTTTGTAGCTGCCCGTCACCCATCCTCCCATGTCCCTCCCCAGGCCTTGTTGTCCGGGCAGGAATACAACTGACTGAAGTTTGACTGATGGATGCTGAGTACTGACCGAGGGAGGTAGGGGTAGTAAGTTCCGATGAAGAGCTCCTGCTTGAGGGGCTTCCTGGCGGTCCAGTGGTTAAGACTCCACACTTCCAGTGCAGGGAGTGTGGGTTCGATCCCTGGTTGGGGAACTAAAATCCCGAATGCTGTGAGGCACACCCCACCCCACCCCCACCCCCCCACCCCCAAAAAGTTCCTGCTTGAGACAACTGCAGGGCGTGGGCTGCCAAGCCTCAGGGGGCAACCCCAGTGCCCCCTTTCTCACCAGCTTCTGTCATTCTGTGACTTGTGACTAGCTGCCTCTCCACTTTCTTTCACAGCGGATTAAGGGCAAGACATCTTCTTGTTCCTGAGATGATTTTAAACATTCACTGGCTGAGATTCCTACCCATAAAACTGTTTGAGATCAACCACACAGTTCAATTTGCAACGTGTATGACCATGGACTGATTTCCTTCATATATAAAGAGTGTCTACAAATCATTGAGGTCAATAGATCAAAAGAAAGGTGGGCAGGGCTTCCCTCGTGGCGCAGTGGTTGAGAACCCGCCTGCCAATGCAGGGGACACGGGTTCGTGCCCCGGTCCGGGAAGATCCCACATGCCGCGGAGCGGCTGGGCCTGTGAGCCATGGCTGCTGAACCTGCGCGTCCGGAGCCTGTGCTCCGCAATGGGAGAGGCCGCAACAGTGAAAGGCCCACGTACCGCAAAAAAAAAAAAAAAAAAAAAAAAAAGAAGTGTGTACACTGAGGCATTCTTTAGAAGGTAATTTGCAATATTCTTCAAAATTAAAAATGCATATGCCTTTTTATAATTCTAGGAATTTACCCTATGCACTCAGACATATGCCCCAACCATGTACAAGGCTGTTTGTTGTAGGCTGTTTGTTGTAGGATCCTTTATACCCAGGGGTTTGGTCAGTTACAGCCTGTGGGCCAAATCTGGCCGGCTGTGTGGCTTTGTAAATAAAGTTTTATTGGCACACAGCCACGCCCACTCATTCACACATCACCCGTGGCTGCTTTTGAACTGCAAGGGCTAGAGTTGAGCGGTTGCAACAGAGACGGCCTGGCCTACAAAGCCTGAAATATTTACTATCTGGCCCTTGACAAAGTCTGTTGATTTATACGAAAAGCCCAGAATAATCTATGTTACCTCTTGATAGGCGCCTGGCAAAATAAATTGTGGCACATTCACAGGGCAGAACAGAGGGCAGGTATTAAAAAGAGAGACTGGGGAGGGGTTACCTCTCGGGAGGGAGGGCGTATTTTTCCTCTATATTCTTTTGTACTAGTTTGTTTTATTCTTTAAGCCATTAAAAAAAAAACTGGACTTTCCGAAAGGATGGAGTGGCTGATGGCACAGGGAGAGGCCACCGTGCTGTTAGAAACTCAAGTACCAAGAGTGCCCCCTGCGCAGGCATGGTCTCTGGTCTCCTAGTCTCTCAGCTGTTAGGACATGAAGAGGGGCACAGCCTGCCGTCCCTTATCGGTGTGTCCTGACCCCCAACCGCTGAGTCAAGTCTCTGGACAAGGAGAGGCGCAAAAGGAAGTAAGGGCCAGGCACCTCGGAGGCACCCACGGGCTGCCTCAGGACCTCTGGGACTGTCCTTACTGGGCCAGTTGGCTGAGGGGTGGCGCCCCACCCCCCCACTTCATGCCAGGGCAGCAGCGCTGAGCAAGCAGCGCCCCCATCCTTCGACTGCAAGGACCGCCTTGCTCTTGGCTCAGCCTCCTCCCGGGATCCCCGCCCACTCGAGGAGCCCCCATCACCAGCCCCAGGGGTTCAGAAGGAACCTCAGGCAGGCGGCGACGCTTCCATCTGGAATCGTTTAATGAGTCTACTTCTTACACGCATAATTATAAAAGAATAAGAATCGACAAAAATATTTTCTTTTCATAATGTGTAGAGGTGGTTCGTCTCTGGTGGGGTTTTTTTTTTTGTTTTGTTTTTTTGTTTTTTTCCTACCCGCCCCTGGCAGAACTCTTGGCGGGAGGGAAAGGAAGGAGTAAGGATAACCCTGAGGCGGGGAGGGTTCCACTCCCAGCCCTGGAACCCCGGTCTGGGCCGGCGGGCCAGGCAGAAACGTGTGGCGGAGGGCTGGGCTGGGGAGAACGGGGCCGGGTGCGCTTCAGAGCCTGCCTGAAAGCCGGGCCGGAAGGCTGCCCCGCTTCCCTGCGCGCCGCTCACGGCCTGCCAGGCGCGACTCCTGCTGTGGGCTTCGGGTGCTGGCTGGGGTGAACCCCGTGGCCCAGCGGCAGACCCTGAATCTAGATTTAGGCACCCCTTGCTATCTTTCTTTTAAATAATTCATAAAAATGCCCACCCCCCAAAAGAAAAACAAAACGAAACACAAATATGAAGTGGGCGGGTGGGGAGGAAAGGCAACCGCATGCTTCTGCGCCGGCGGCCGGGCTGGGCCTGGGGGTCCCCGGGGCAAAGGCTGGCTCCTCCGAGTCTCTTCTGGCCTCCAGTGCCCAGCGGAGTTGAGGCTCCCGCTCCTGGATGACAGGGAGAGGAGGGATGGCTTGAGGAAGTGCCTCGTGGACGTTGGTCTCATCTCTCCATCCTGGCCACGAAGAAGCAGCAGGCTGAAACCCCAGGAGCGTTAACGAAAACCGTAAAAGGCGTTGGGGCGAAGGCGGCAGCTCCGGGGGCGGGCGGTCTGGCGGGGCCGGTGGGAGGAGGCGCTGCACAGGGCCTGCGGGGCCGCTCGGTCCCTCCGGCAACGGCGGCGGCGAAGCCACTTGTGCTCTGACTGTGCAGGCCCGCACGTGGCGGCCCGCGGGCTCAGAGGTATTCCTGTAGAAAGTGCAGCAGTGTGACTTCATAGTGCTCGCCGGACTCGGGGCAGCGGATGCTGTGTCTCTCGTTGGGGTATATCTGGGTGGACAGAGAAGGCAAGGCTGGTGGCACCGAGGCACCCCTGCACCCTGCTACCCCCGAACCCCTCCACCCCCGGGCTCAGAGTGTCTCTCCTCAGGGCCTCGGTCCCGCCCCCGCCCCCCAACCCCTGGGGAGGGTGCAGGAAGGGAAGAGGTCTTGCTCCGGCACTGAGGGACCCAGGTTCGAATCCCCCCTCCACGGCCAGCTTGCTGTGTTAATTCTGGGCAAGTGACAGCCTGCCTGACGGCAGCCCCCCATGAAAGCTGAGCGAAGAATTCAGACCCTGTAGGGTCTTTGTGGCCTGGGCAAGCTAAGGTCTCAAACACAGAGGACTTGCACATATGAAAGCCTTAAGAAACTGTGCTGCTGCTCTATCCCCCAAACCCAGAGAGCTGCAAGGAACCCAGCTCCGTGAGTGGCTGGGGCTTCATGTCTCACAGACGTTTGGTGCCTCCAACTGAGCCACGTTCATTTCACCAACAGGCCCCATTGGGGATTATACATGCTAAGGCCCCAGGACAGCCTCTCCACCCCAGGCTGTGCCAGGTGTTTTCCTGGGTCTGCTCACCACCTGAGGGGGGGTCATCCCCAGAGAGAAACGGCAGCACGCTGGTGCCAAGGGCCATGCCCAAGGAATCACCCAGTCCCTGAAGCCTGGCTGAGCGCATGTCCAGGCTCTTGGGTAGATGGTGACAGGGACGCAGGTCTTGCCTCTGGCTATGAAATGAGGGCTCCTGCACCCCAGCAGTTCTCAGAGGAGCCCTAAGGGCTCATGGGGTAGGCGTGAAACCTGCTCCAGACCCTAGGAATGCACCGAACTGCCCAGAGATCTCCCCTCCTCCACCCTTGCCTTGATGAATCCAACCTGGATGAATCACAAGTCTGATCACATGGTCCCCAGCTCAGAGGTCCGCAAGGACTTGCCAGCTTGAGATCAAGACCTGGACTCCTGGGTCCCGCTGCCCCTACAGCCTCACGGGCCCCACTCCTTCCGGGCCCGGGGCAGCGGCACTGCCTGGGACAGACCCCGCTGCACCCACCCCTTCATGCCACCCTGGGTCTGGTTACTTCTTCCTCCTTGTGGGCTGTGAGGGCAGGGAGAGGGTCCATCTGGCTCCCCACTGTGCTCCCAGCCCCCAGTCCCAGGCCTGACATCTGACAACAAACGTGATGCACCAACAAGCTGGGGCTGTCAGCCTCCAGGCCAACTGCTGCCCGGTGTCTGAAGAGGAAGGTGGGCGTGCTCCATCTCCCCCACTCGCAGCCCCCAAGGGAGTGTCTTGTCTCACCTTCAATTTCCCCTGGGCAGGCAGGGGCACAAGCCTCTGGGACCCCCTTGTGTGCCAAATGCTTCTCCTGAGAGAACTCATTTGACCCTCACAAGCTCTGGGAGGCAGGGGTTATCACGCCCATTTCACAGATGAGGAGACAAGGCCCAAGGTTAAAGGACCTGCCGCCAATGGCCACATGGGAAGGGAGTGGCTATCCCAGCAGCGAGGCTCAGGGCTTCAGGCTCAGAAGGGACAGGTGAGGATCCACCCTGGCCCCGCCTGACTCCTTTGCTCTGATGTGCAGCTGCCTCTGGCCTGTGTTTGGAGAGCATGTGCAGCTGGGGCGGGGGGGACTGCCAAGCAACGCCCAACCCAGCTCTTCACCCACAGGGAGCCCCGCCTCCCTCCTGCCCTGTCTGGCAAGCGCATGCCCAGCCACAGGTCCCTGCGGCCTGTCCCTCCTGCCCGATGACCATCAGTTTCCCCATTTGTTGAATGGCAACATGTCTTCCCCTGACAGCTCAGAACGCATGGAGGCGTCCAGGAAGCGGAAAGACTGCAGGGCAGCAGCAGGTAATAAAATCTGTCCCTCTCGCCTCCAGCACACCCACCCCCCACTCCTCCGAATCCACCAGGCCTCTCGCTCCCCACTCCCGTCCCCTTTCCTGCCGGGACAACTGACTGTGGCTCATGTCCCACTGGCCCCCATGGGCCTCTGTCTACAGGGCTGCCAGAGGGAGGCCTGACACCTCGCCTCACCCTTCGGAACAAAACACAGCCCTCCCCTGAGGCCCACCCCTTACCGCTGAAGCCCCGCCCTCTCACAAGGTCCCGCCCCTTACTGCTGAAGTCCCGCCCATCAGCGGAGGCGTCAGGCGGCTTGCCATGCCGGTCACCACATCCTGCTCCCCAGCTGTTCTGCTGGCTCCAGCTACCCTGGTCTCCCGTCCTGGAGCTGCTCCCGCCTACTAATTTCCTGTCTGGTGTCTTCCACAGCCGCCCCCCAGGCCTAGATGAGTTCCCACTTACTCTTTAGCACCCTTAAATGTCACCTCTTCGGGGAATTATTTTCTGACCCCCGTCAAGGGACACCCCCCCCGCCCCGCCCCCAGATGCTGTCAGTATTCTGTACAGTTCCTTCAAAGCAAGGTTCCTGGCGCGCATGCGCAATCATTTCGGTAACATCAGCCTCCCTCCACCGGGCCCAGTTCCCAGGTGTCGCCAGCAGCAGGTGGCGCGGACCCGGAGAGATCAGCGCGCGACTGCTGAATGGTGGTCGGGACCCAGGGAGCCGGCTAAGTGTGGAGCCAGGCAGTCAGGTGTGAGGATGGGGGCGCGGCCACGGGTGCCCCAACCCACTGCTGCCCACGCAGCGGGCTCCTGGGAGGAGCCACCCACCTGGAGCTGGTAAGGCTTTCCTGCTCGGATCAGCTGAGAGACGAGGAAGTTTGTGTGGAAAAAGTGCACATTCTCATCCAGGAAGCCGTGCAGGATGAGCAGGCGGTTGGGCCTGGAAGACAAGGTGGGCGTGAGGGTCTGGGGCGAGACCCCCTTCTCCCGCCCATAGGCAGTCGCACCACAGTCCACGCTCAGCCAGGGCTGGGGGCCCAGGGTCCCGTCCCAGCCCCAGGACAGCGAGGGCGGAAGCAGCAGCTCATCAGCAGAACGTGGCGGAACTCAAATCCCGTGCACAGTGCACAACTGGCGGGTCTGGGAGACCCCTCACTTCCTTCCAGGCGAGGAGGGGAGGGGTGGGCGCAGAGGCTGTGCCTGGAATGCCCTGAGCTCGGGGAAGCTTCTGGAGCAGTGCTGCCCACGGGCACTCTGAGATGATGGAACGTTCTAGACCTGTGTCACTCATCGCCACCAGGTGGCTACTGAGTGCCTGACATGTGGCAAGGGTGGTCGAGGAACCTTACTTTTTAAAATTTTGATTTATAAATAAAAATAACTTATTGAAGTGACACTCACACAACCTAAAATTACTAATTTTAAAGGGATTTCGGGGCATTTGGTGCATTCAGTGTCGTGCAACCATCATGTCTATCCTGAGTTCCAGAGCACTTCCATCACTCTGGAGCAAACCCCTGTGCCCATGAGCAGGCACTCCCCACCCTGGGCAACGACTGGTCATCTGTCTCCACGGTTTTACTGTTCTAGTGAATGGGGATGAATGTGAACGTAAATCGGAGTGGCCATGGAGCAGTGGGTTCTGAGCTTGGCTGCACGACAGCACGCCACTGTGGAGCCCAGGCCACCCTCCAGACTAGAGAGCAGCCTTGAGGGGAGAGGGGCCCTGGCGGGGTCAGCCTGTGACGAGAACCCTGGCACTAAAGGTGGGGCCCAGGTTCACCAGACAGAGCCACACCAGAAACTGGCCACGCCAGTTTCTTTTCGATCGGCGAATCAGAAGCCAATGCCCAAAGCATTGACGTGGGACATCAGAGCTGTTCCAACACACCTACATGTTAGAACCACTGTGGACCTGTGTTCTGAACCACGGTGTCAAAACCCACAAGACAGAGGCCGTTCAGGTTCAAAACTGACTCAGGGGGTCCATGGTGGGCTGCGTGTTTGGGGGATGAGGGGAGCCAGCACGTGCAAGGTGTGACTCTAGATCTTCCCTTCTATCTTTCTGGGGGCAGGGCTGGGGGGCTTCCCTCCCTCCTCGCTCCAAGAGAACCCAGGCACCTGCTTTCAGTGAGGAGCAGTGAGGAGGGAGGGCTGCGGGAGCAGAGGGGACCAAGGGGCAGGCACAGTGGGAGGTGCAGAAGCCACGCCCAGCCGGCCACAGGCGGGCCAGCCCTGGCGACTCTGAAGTCAGGGCGGGTGGGGGTCTTACTCATTGGGCAGCTTCTCCACGTGCAGGGCCACGGAACCCGCCTCGTAGCCAAGCTGGTTGTTTTCTGGGACATCCATGTAGCGTTCTGTGTACCCTGTGTCGTAGGCCATCCAGACTGTGACCGGAGCACCTGCGATGGCCACCTGAGGGCCACAGTGGATGGAGTGGGGGAGAGAGAGAGAAAGAAAGAGAGAGACACATACACACAAAGTTCAGGTCCTGGGAGCCTGCGCTTGGCCGGCTGTCCCGGGGCCTCCCCCGGAGGACGTGAGGAGCGGGCATGCACACGGGGGCTGGCAGGGGAGGGGCCCTCAGATGTGTCTCCCCCGTGGACCGTGCATTGTCTCGGGAGGGTGGGTGAGCTGAATGAGCACGCCGGGGCCGGGATCGGCCCCTCCCTGGGCCCACTGCCTTCCTGCCGCCTCCGCCTCCTCATCGCCGCCCCGCGGTGCCCTGACAGTGCCGCCGGCCTGGGGGCCCCTCCCCCGACGCTCTTCACACCATGCCCCACCTCTGCCCATCCGAGGCCGGGGTCCCGGGCTCAGCCTCCCACAGAGAGCTGCTGGCGGGGTTTTGTGCAGCCGGACGCCATCCTGGGGTCAGCAGTGGCGGGCAATGAGGAGGGGGGCTCGGCCCCATGGGGCTGCTGCGGGGAGAAACAGCCACGTGGCAAGGCCCCTGCCAAGATGCCTCCCCCGGGGGGGCGGGCTCCAAGGGGCACGGGTGGGCGCTGGCAGACAGGAGGGAGGAGGTGGGGACAGGACCCACCTTGAACACCTGGGGCTTGTGGATCAGCCCCATGAGCGAGAGGAAGCCTCCATAGGACCAGCCGTGGATGGCAACCCGGCTCAGGTCAATGAAGCCGTACTTCTCGGCCACGAAGTGCAAGCCCTCCACCTGGTCCTCGATCTCCACCTGGCCCTGGGGGATGAGGCCAGGCACCTCTCAGTGGCCTCCTCCCAGGCACGCGCCCTGCTGTCCCACCTCTTCCCTTGCAGGGAGCCCTCTTCCTCTTGGATCAAAAGCAGCTCTCTGGAAGCTACCCCTCTCTCCAGGCCCCATGCAAATCTGCTGTCTGGGGTGGCGGTCAGACAGGCCTGGCACCAACCCTGCCCCACCATCCCCTGGCTGACTCTGAGAAAGTCATGTCCCTTCTCTGGGCCTCAGTTTCCTCATCCCCAAAACGAGGACGTCAACATGAATAGGACCGAGTCTACAGTGGGTGTGAGGATGAAACGAGATGCCGAGTGTCCTGTACTCTGAGGCCTGGCGTATGCTGAGGCTTGATGAACAGCTGGTGTCATCACCGTCATCACTACCGTCAGCACCATCCTCATCACCACCACCACCATCAGCATCATCCTCATCATCGTCCTCATCCTCATCACCATCTCCACCTTCATCACCATTATCCTCAGCATCACCACCACCATCACCATCACCATCCGCATCACGATCACCATCGTTATTATCACCACCACCACCATCACCACCATCAGCACCACTTCCACAGCCACCAGTGCCTGTCTTGCCCAACCCTTGGGACTTCCTGCTGATCAGGCCTATACTGACGTGGCTGGCTGCATCTGGGTTTTAGGCACCAGGTGGGGCGTGTGTCTACCTGTCTCCCCAAAGGCTCAACTCAGAGCTGAGCAACAGAGTGGATGTTCCCTCTGGTTCCAAAGGCCGCCCCACTTCTGACTGACATCCTGGCCAGGACCATCTTTGATGAAGGTGGCCCAGGGCCACCCCCAAGCCCCAGGTCCCCCTTCACCACACAGGAAGGGACTGAGAAGAGATGTTACCATTTGGTTTTTCAGGGCCCCTTCAAATCGGAGCCCTCGCTGACAGGAGCCCCTGCCGTCAATCACGACCACGGCGTAGCCCAGAGACGCCAGAGTGTTAAGCCGCAAATACTTGATTCCTTTGAAGGAGTTATTGACCAGCTGCACCTGTGGGGAAGGCGAGATGAGGCAAGTGTGAGAAATACAAGTAAAACACCGGCAGGATGGGCTAGACGGGCGAGACGCCAGCGGGATGGGACGGGGGCTTACAGCCTGAAGACGGGGCCTGTGCTCTATCGTGAAGGCTATGGATGGCCCTGGGCAGGTTGTGGAAGTGGTGGGGAGGGGAAGGTCAGACGGGGGCCCACTGTGCACCAGGCCTTGTGCTTGGGATGTGCTACAGAGAGGAAGGCCCCGGCCAGGCTCCCTTCTCGGCCAGGGACTCTGCCCCAGGCCCTCCATGGAATTACTCCCTTATTTCTTCAGCCTCTTTCTTTTCTACCCTTCAGTTATCTCTAAAAACAGACACAAAAACTGCTGCGGGTGGCGGGCGCTGTGTTCCCCAAGTGACGTCACTTACGCTAGTCCCTTATTTGGCACGATGAATGTTTGGGGCCGTATCGTCCTCTGCGGGTAGGGGCATCCCGCTGACTGTAGGGTGTGGACAGCATCCGAGGCCTCTACCCACTAGATGCCAGGAGCATCCCCCACCCCAGCTGCGACAACTACAAACGTCCCCAGACATCGCCAAGTACCACCTGGGGGACAGACCACCTCCAGCAGAGAACCGCTCTCTTAGATGGACCTGCTTGCCAACCTGCCTGCCTGGCCTGTCCCCTTCACAGAGAGCTGGGCCCAGGGCCCTTGGCCACCTCTGTCCCCAAGCTGGTGACCAGGGGTGAGAGTGGGTCACTGCTGGGCAGGTGGCCCAGACACACACGCCGGGTTTAGGGGGGCTTCCCAGAGGGACACGGGAGTATCAGCAGGTGAAAGGGTGGCTGTGCCGGAGAGTGCGGTGTGCGGAGAGCCAGGGGCCCCCAAGGACCCTGCGTGGCCAGTGGGGATGGGGAGGGGCACTGGGGGAGGGGGGAGGGTGTGGGGAGCAGGGCAGCGCCCACCTGCGGGCCTCCGTACACAAAGAGGACAGTGGGGTGCTTCTTCCCTGGCTGCACGGCGTGCGGCTTGTAGATCATGCCATAGAGCTGCACATCCGAGCGCGTGTGGAAATGGAAGATTTCCGGGGGCACGTAATCCGGGGGACAGCCTGCGGAGACAGAGTGGCTGTGGCTCCGAGGGCCGGGCTGGGCCGGGGCGGGCCCGGGAAGCCCACCTCGAAGCAGGGCCCATGTCTGGCCGACGCCCACACTCCCCCAGCCCCGGAGGGTGGACCGGAGGCACCCCATCTCCTGTGCTGCCCGACAGTTAAAATCAGAGGCTGAGGGCGGAAGTGACCCTGCACCCTGTGAGCCAGCTCGGGCCAGGCCACAGTCTGGCCGGGACCAACTCCAGAGCCCCGACACTGGCTCACCTAGTACGGAGGTGATGACAACGCTGGGATCTGATTAATGGACAGTTTTATGGCGGGGAGGGGGCTCTCTCTGATTTTCATGGTTACCTGTATCTTTGCAAAGCAACACTGGTTTTCCAATCCAGTGGTGAAGACAACTCTTCCTTTAAGTTCATTTAGGTTAAACAGAGTGTCCATTTAAGAGGAAAATAAGTAAATAGTGATGTAGGTCAGGGGTCTGCAAATATTTACTGTAAAAGGCTAAGTAGTAAGTATTTTTGGCTTTCCACGCAGAAGAGCCGTCGTGTGTCTCTGGGTTGTAACCACACTCGTCGCTCTGTATCCTCAGGGGATTGGCTCTAGGGCGCTCCTCAGATACCCAAACCTGCCAATGCTCAAGCCCCTCATGTGAAATAGCACAGTATCTGCATATAACCTAGGCACACCTTCCCCCATGCTTTAGCTTTAAGTCACCTCTAGGTTACTTATAATGCCTGATACCACACGTTATGTAAATACGATGCAAGCGCTATGTGAACAGCTGCCACGCACAGCTCAAGCTTTTCTCTTTGGAACGTTCTGTGGTTGGCTGCGTCCGTGGATGCGGAACCTGTGGCTAGGGAGGGGCTGACTATACTTGACTCTGCCGCTGCTGCAGCCCCAGTCACCACGGGTGATGCCAAAATGACTGGACGTGGCCGGAGTTGGCCCACAGGCCAGCTTGCCAGCTTCTCACAGATGTGGCGAGACTGGACTTTTGGGGCAGCGGTGCCCCCGTCTGCCTGCCTGCACGCCGGGGGCTGGGGATCGGGACACCCGTGCCCCCAGTGCTGCCCCACTGGCTGTGCTGGGTGCCTTGGCAGGCCCCTCCCTTCCCTGTTTCCTCTTCTGTGAACCAGGGCCAGAGTTCCCGCGCTGTCACATCCATGGTGACATGGGGAGAGTCAGGGACTGAGCTGTCAGATGGAGGGAGCTGCTTGCTTATTCAGCTTTCGGGGGCGGTGATGTGACAAACTGTTTTCCAGCCCATAAAGCCCACCCCAAACTCCAGGGGTTCCTATTTCCTACAATGTTCTAGAAATCTGCAAGTGGCAGGGCTGGGCTCAGGAAAGGGCGTCCTCTTTAGTGAGCGCTTCCTATGAGCTGGGCGCTACGTGAGCGCTTGGTTTACATCCCATGGGGGGCCACTGGACCGTTCCGTAGATAAGCAAACATTTCAGCGAGATGAGCTGACTTGCCTTCGCTTCCGCAGCCAGAATTGGAACATGGGGTCAACCGGGCAGAGTCCTGGCACCCTGGAAGCTCCTGGGCAAACTGACAAGCTGCCTCGTGCTCCCCGAGGCCCCTCACGACCTACTCCCGGCTCCTTCCACAAATGAAGGCTTTGGAGCGCCTGCTCTGCACAGGCGCCCTTGGAGACGGCCGCCCCTGAGGACGAGGATGGCCCGTGTAGGGACCCCATCCATCTGGCAGAGTCGGCTCCTGCACTGAGTATGTGCTCCATCCATAACAGCAGCACAGAAGCCAGAGACTGTCTCGGGGGGCCCACAGGACAGGTTGGGACCTGTGGTTATGCTCGACCCGTTCTCGGGGCCGCGCCGCTCAATGCCTTGTGCTCGCCCAGATGGCCCCCTCTCACCTGCCTTATTTACCAGGCCTGTGACGAGAAAGCTGGGGCTCCCCAGGGGAAGGACTCGCTCAGGAGCCCGGGGGCCTGGGGCTACTCACTGGCCGCCTCCATCATGCTGGCCCAGAACCGGGGCTGCTTGTGCAGGGGGTCGTCATCGGGGCCGCTCAGCTTGTAGACATGCACGCAGGGTGGCGTGCCCACGCTGCTGTAGTGGCTGATGAACATGTCGAAGTTCTGCAGGCGGGACGGGGTGCTGAGACCGCGGGGCACCTCCCCCTCCCCCTCCCTGCTCGCCCGCCACCTGCATCAACCACATGCCATCTTCACCCCGTGTGGTGTGTTCCCCTGCCTAACTCTGCTGCTGTTACCACCAGCCCTGCCTTGCAGATAAGCAGACTGAGGTGAGAGGAGCCTGTCCCCTGGCCAGGGGACCCCAGGCGGAGGCCGCTGGACCCAGCGGGGGTGGGGGTCAGAGCCAGACCTGCCCGATGCCAGAGTGTGCCTATCTTGCTGGTTCTGCAGCCAGCAAACAGCCACTGGCTGCTTGCCCGGGATGGGGGTAGCCCTGTGCTCATGTTCCAGAATGCTGCCTGATCTTCCAGAATGTTCCAAGGGAGGGAGCATCAGGGAGGTGCCCACCTGGCTCATGGAGCAGCTGTGGGAGAAGCCGGGCGTGGTGAGGCGCACGATCTCGCCGGCTGACTCGTAGCTGACCACGTAGAGGTGGTGCTCCAGGGGCGTGTCCTTCGTGCCTTGGAAGTACACCAGCTTTGTCTCCTCGTTGACCCAGATCTGCGGGGGCACGGGGGCTCTTGGTGACAGGGCCGCCCTCCCCACCCCCAGGGAGGGCCCAGCGTTCTGTGGACAGGGGACCCGTTCTCTCCGAGCTGGCTTGAGCCCACAGGCTGGAGAGCTGTCTGGGAGACTTCACAGACCCCGTGGGGCAGGAGCAGACCCCACTAGGGCTGGGCTAACTGCGTGTTCTCCGGTCTGACTTGCAATCAGAACTCCGGGTCCGGACAGCTCCTTCCAGGCAGATCCAGATCAGCCGCTGAGGGGGGCTGAGGCCCCAGTGCTGGGACAGAGGCTGAGGGAGGGCCTGTCCTGGGCCTGCCAGTCCCCCGGCCCTGGTCCCCAGTGGGGACAGCCCACCTCTCTGACCCAGGTGCTCAGGGTTAAGCAGTGGTAATTCCCTGCCCCACCGGTTTCCTGGGGGAACGCCCATCAGACCCCTGGCACGGTTCTTAGGCACTGTCCTCAGGAGGTGCAGGAAGGAACCTTGCTCTGGGGCCGGGAACAGGCACTGCCTTGCTGGGGCTGACCACGCAGCACAGATGCTTAAAGAGGCACTTCAAAAAGGCACATCCTCCGAACCGGCAATTACACCCCTGGGAATTGCTCCTGAGGACTCCACCAGAGAGGTGAGTTCAAAACGAAGGCACAAAGATGCTCCAAGTGTTCTTCAGACTAAAGAGAGGTGACACCCCGAATGCCCAAAAGACAGACTGGCTCCGTAATTACGGCACAGTTCTCTGTGGCCACATAAAGCTGTACTGTCTAAAAAACCCCTACAAATCCTCTACAATTATGATGCTCCTGTGGAGATGTGTGAAAATAGGAAAGATTTGCAGTGATTTCCCCCCGTGGTCACCTCTGAGGCGGAGTGGGGAGGTCACAGGGGTCTGGGGTGAGGATGGAAGGGGATTATTTAGAACGATTCAATTTTTACAACAAACACTGATGTGTTCGCTGTCACTGTACTTGGAAAAATAAATGCTGGTTTTCTAGAAATGGAGGATGTCGTGGGAAAACCCCACACCACAGGTAGTTAAGTCGTGTGCTGCTGTCGTCACAAGGACCATGTGAGAAGATATGCAGGCAGGAAGGATCTCCAGGCGGGGGACCCACCGAGGTCCGGGGCCATGGCACAGGCCACATGGAGCACGCGGCCGTGGCGGTGGCAGAGGGCTCTCTTTCCCTTTTTAATTCTTAAAATGCTTTTTTTTTAAAGAAAATTTCTGGGTAAAAAGATAAGGCATGCAGAAAGTAAAACTTTCACGTTAAAGAAAGGTTTTGGGTTTTTTTTTTTTCGGCTGCACTACACGGCTTGTGGGATCTTAGTTCCCTGAGCAGGGACTGAACCCAGGCCCTCGGCAGTGAAAGCACCGAGTCCTAACTACTTGACCGCCAGGGAAGTCCTTAGAGAAAGGACTGTCTTGTGTGTCTGCCAGATGCTGCGCTGAGGGCGTCCAAGTATTTTAAAGCAGGGTCCTCACCCAGGGCTGTTCTGCCCCCCAGGGACGTTTGGCAGCCTCTGGACACATCTGTGGTTGTCACCCCCAGGGTGGGGGCCAGGGAGGCTGTTCCACACCCACAGTGCCCATCTCTGGCCCCAAGTGTCCATGGCGCCAAGGGAGAAACTGCTGTGGAGAGGACCAGCGCTATCTGATGGTCCCATCTCACAGGTGAGGAAACTGAGTCTTAGCACCCAGCTAGCGAGGGGCCGAGCGAGGCTACGAGCACAGGGGCCTCCAGTGAGCTTCAACCACAGCAGAGCGACTGAGTAGGGCCAGGTGTGGTCATACGGGAATGGACACAGTTACCTACAGAACCGGAACTCAGCAATAACACTTTTCTCTTGCTCGAGTGTTTTCTAACCACTATTTCCCACTGTATGAAGAGCACAGCAATGTACACTTGCATGTTAACCTCTCGAGTGTGCCCTGGGGTGGCCTCGTAAGGTCCACGCCTAGACCTGGGGCTGCCGGGTCAGGTGAAACATAGATTGACGCTGTAATAGATGCCGCCTCTGCACCCCAGAAAGGTCGAGCCACGCCCCCTGGTTGCGCTGCCCAGGGGTGCCTGGCCCCCTTCTCTTGGCAGCCCTGGGCAGCACACAGGCAGCCCACCTCTCAACTTTAAAAGGGTTGGCCACATCTCCTCCTGGTTATTTGTATGGTTTAGTTTTTTCCATCTAAGTCTTTGGTCCAGGAGGCCTTCATGCTGGTGTGAGGTAGGAATCCAGGAGGTCTGATTAAGGGGTCTCTTTGGAAAATCTGGAATTCTGTAGACCTGGACCCCGGTGAAGATACTCTGGTCATATTTTTTTTTTTTTTTTTTTTTTTTTGCGGTACGTGGGCCTCTCACTGCTGTGGCCTCTCCCGCTGCGGAGCACAGGCTCCGGACGCACAGGCTCAGCGGCCATGGCTCATGGGCTAGCCACTCCGCGGCATGTGGGATCTTCCCAGACAGGGGCACAAACCCGTGTCCCCTGCATCGGCAGATGGACTCTCAACCACTGCGCCACCAGGGAAGCCCTGGTCACATTTTTATGATGGAGCATCTGGGTCGGGGAGTGGAAGGTCCACCTCTCAGCCCTGCAGCTGCATCTTTTGTTCCCAAACCTCCCGGGGCAGGCATGGGGGTGGTCCCCCATTGGAAGCTGCAGGACAGTTCTACGGTGGGCACCACCAGTGTCCCACAGACTCACAGACTGCTGTCCTGGGGACAGGTGGCTTCATGGAGTGGATGGAGGCTAAGTGAATGCTCCAGGTGGCACTGAGAATGGGCTGGGCCTCACCCACTAGGATCCAACAAAGGATGCTCAGGACAGCCTGCTTCCTGGACCCAGGGTCTCCAGCTGGTGGGAAGCACAGCCCCCGTGGCCCTCGGCGTGCAGAGCAGGAGGGAGTGGCCGGGTGAGGGGGCGGAGAGAGAAGCCACAGGCCCGGGGGGTCTGGAGGGGGCGGGAGCGCGTGTGCATTGTGTCTGTGCACATATGCGTGTACAAGCGTGCATGGAGACTCGGGTACCTTGGAGCCGTGCCTTGCCAAAACCTCCCATTCGCCGCTGGTCAGTGTGATCTCCTCCTTGATGGGGCATTTAAATTCATCTGGAAGAAAGGAAAAGAGGTGAAGGGAGCCCGGGAAGCTATGATGGGGACTCAAAGCACACAACGAATCCTCCACGGAGCCCAGGCAGCCAGGTGATGGGCAGGTACACTGGCTGGGCCCCAGGGATGGTACAAGGACCCGCCACACCACGGCCCAGGGCGCGAGGTGCGAGGTTCCCACCATGTGGATGGGGCGCCAGCATTTCCCCAGAAAAACCAGGGATCTGCATTTTTATCAAAAGCACCCAATTTTCAGGACTTCCCTGGTGGTCCAGTGGTAGAGACTCTGCACTTCCTCTGCAGGGGGCGCGGGTTCAATGGCTGGTTGGGGAACTAAGATCCCATAGGCAATGTGGTCAAAAAAAAAAAAAAAAAAAAAAAAGCACCCAATTTTAGAATCCTGCAGGTCAAACCGCCACCTTCCATGCCTGGACCTGTGACTGCTTAGGCCACGTAACCAGATCTTGATTAAACTCTGGGGCTGAGCAAAGGCTCAATGGAGTTACAGGAGGTTTTTTGGTGGGTAGGCCTCGCTGTTGAATTTTTACCAGGTACATAACAATACGGAATGTGTCTTGCCACATGTTAGAAATTATTAAGACAGTTTATGAGCACTGGCTAAAATTGTTTTCTTTCCTTTTCTTTTTTTTTTTAAAATATTTATTTATTTATTGGCCACACTGGGTCTTCGTTGCTGCACATGGGCTTTCTCTACTTGCGGCAAGCCGGGGCTACTCTTCGTTGCGGTGCGCAGGCTTCTCATTGCGGTGGCTTCTTTGTTGTGGAGCACGCACTGTAGGTGCGCGGGCTCAGTAGTTGTGGCGCACGGACTTAGCTGCTCCGTGGCACATGGGACCTTCTCGGACCAGGGCTCGAACCCGTGTCCCCTGCATTGGCAGACAGATCCTTAACCGCTGTGCCACCAGGGAAGTCCCTAAAATTGTTTTCTATCCTCTTGGATCTGAAGCAAACTACTGACCACGTCACCTAGGGAGGGACAGATGTCCCCGCACAGATCCACAGGGCTGCACAGTCAGGAACTTCCAGTGCAGAGACCTGGGCCGGGTGACTTGTCACAAGGAGACCCGGGAGGGAGGGCTGTTCCTCCGCCCCTCACTCACCAGGGGCCGGATGCCCCACTTCCTGCCCACTCACGCCTTTGCTGACACCCACTCTGCTGGGCCCAGGCAGGGAGCCCAGTCGCACAGGCCTCCTCTGGGGCCGGCCCTGCCGACACGCCTGCTCCCAGTCCACAGTCGCTGTGCCCTCAATTCTCCTGCTGCCCCCAGGAGGCCTGGGCGATGGCTCAAGGCCTCCTGGTCCCCCTGCCTTGCTCCCACTCACTCTGACTGCCCTCAGTCATCTTCTGGGCTCAAGCCCACGCTGTTCACGGCCCAGAGGGTCCTGCAGACCATGCCAGGCTCCTCCCTCCTCCCTTCCCGGCCCCTCGCTGGGGAGCCACCTGTGTCACCTGGACACACTCCTCCTGACCGGGTCCCCCAGCCTCCTGACCGCCCTCCCACTCGGCCGGGACGCCCTTAAGGAACCCACTCCTTTGGCCTTGCCTTCTGGACCGTTCAGTAGCCTGCAGCAGGCGGAGGCCTTGAGGCAGGGCGGTGGGGAGGATGCAGTCGGGGCACCAAAGGGCAGAGGGGAAACCAGCAGGGCCCACCTCAAAGGCAGGGGTCCCCCGGGGGCACCTGCCATGAGCCCCACTCAACAACCACCAGGCAGAACGAGAGCTCTTGGCTGCCCATTTCAAGAGGGAGGATGAGGATTTCTCCAGTGAGATCTCCAAGGTGAGGGGGTTTCCAAACAGAAAAGCAAATGCTGACGAGTGTCTCTGAGACGGCTCAGCTGGCCTGTGACGGCCGCGCTCAACCCTGAAGGACAACAACGCCCAGACGCTGGTCACTCCTTGGTCCCCATCTCACCTGACGCCCCGGCAGCTTGTGGCTTAGTCTGTTCCTGACCCTCGGGCTCCTGCGGCGCCTGAGCCCCCCGGATACCCCCTCCCTTGGGTGACCGTCTTCACACTGTGGCGGCCTCAGTCTCCTTAGCGGGCATGGCCTTGAAGCCCTGTGGCTCATCCAGGACAGTCCCACCCCCAAGGGACACTGGGAGGTGTCTGGGTTCATCTGTGGTTGTCACAACAGGGGTGCTCCTGGCATCAAGTGGGTGGCGGCAGGGATGCTGCTCCACACCCCACAGCGCCCCGACACCCCCCAGAGAGTGACTCGGCCCTGATGTCCGCAGTGCCGGGGAGACCCTGCTCCAAGCTCTGAGAGCCCTGTTTGGCACTCAGACCACACCCTACCTGCCCAGGCTCCGCCCTTGGTGCCCCAGCCTGTCCCCAGGCTGAGATGCCATCCGTGTGTGAGGACACCCACGTTCCCACCGTGGATCCACCCTGGTCCCCAGAACCTGCACGGAGCTTCAACTTGAACATGTCCAAAACCCAACTCAACAGTTCTCTCCTAAACTGTCCCCTCAGAGTCTTTCCGTCTCAGACTCCAAAGCCCTTTCAGACGTCCACGCCGTCCCTCTCTCTCTCAGACCCCAGTGCAGTCCACCGTGTCAGCTCAGCAGTCAAGTGCACCCAGAATCGGGCCCACCTGGATCTGGAGCAGAGTCAGCCCAGCCCCACTGCCTGGCCCCAACTTTGCCACCTCCCCCCTCCCCCAGGCTCTGCTCCATGAACAGCCACAAGAATCATTCTAAACCGGCCGAAGGTCAATGGTAAAAGCCCTAGTCCTCCCCGCGGCCCACGAGGCCCTGTGCCACCCGCCCCGTCCCCTCCCTGCCCTCCCCTCCTCCCTGTCTCCCCCTCGCTCACTCTGCTCCAGCCACACGGGCCTCCTGGCTGTCCCTCCAACACGCCAGGCCCAGCCCTGCCCTGCCGCAGGGCCTTTGCACGGGCTGACCCTCGGCCTGGAGCGCCGTGTCGTGGCTGCTTCTGCCTCCACCCGGTCTCTGCTCTGTGGCACGTTATCCACTGCTGTGCCCCTGGCCTCCTGGCCTCTCACTGTATTTGGATGATGCCTGCCTCCTCCACCAGAGCAGAGGTCTTCGGTTTTCTCTTCCTACAGTGATACCCGCCCCACCCCCACCCCGCACCTAGGGCGGGGCAGCTTTGCCTGTAAAGAGCCAGACAGCACAGACTTGGTGTGCAAAGGGCCTAGCATGTAGTCGGCGCTCAATAAATACTGCCGCCTGACTAAGCCGGGAGCTGGCTGTGATAACCCTGCCAGACCAGGACTGGCACTGGGAAAGGCCGGCTTCTTAGTCATTGGCACCCACTCCCTCTGGGGCGGGACCAGGGAACAAACCACTGGCTTGAACCACAGGCCATGAGCAAGGTGTTAGTCAGGGTCGCTCACCTTCCCCGGGGCTGAAGGGCTGGGTCCAGTCGTAGCCACGGGGCTTCAAAACAGCGGTGACTTTGTACAAGTGGCAGAAGCCAGTCTTGCACTCGTTGGCGCGGATGAAGCAGAGTTCATCCTCTCCCTCTGGTTGGGGGAAGGGATAGAAGATGTCGTGAACCTGTCCGGGCAGAGAGAGAGAGAGGATGTGTCAGAGGCGGGGGCTGGGGTGGTGGGGGGACACATCCCTTTGAGAAAGGGGAGGCTCCAACTGCCTGGCTAGAGGTCAGACCCCACCGACTCTCCCTCCGGAGCTGGCTTCTCCACATCGCCAGCCCCCGTCCAGCTGGGGAGCTGGGGGCGGGGACGCGGGACCCCGGCCCGGGCGGGGCACACACCCCTGCCCTTACGTTGATCCACACGTCGGTGACCTCCTCGTACACCACGTGCGGCTGGGCGCTCCTGGGCACGGCTCTGGCGAAGGCTGCCCGCTGCTCCTCGTTCTCGGCGGTGGGGATGAACAGGGCCGGGGGCAGAAGGACGAGCTGAAGCCGCTGCTGCGGCCGGTCCAGGAACATGGCCCAGGCACTGGGGGGCGAGGCAAGAGAGGACCGGCACCTCAGGGGCCAGCGGAGGCCAGCCAGGGCCCAATGGCCCCCTTTCCACACTTGTGTTTGATCAGAACGGCGCCTCCTTTGCCGACCTCACTGACACCTGAGCAGGTGACCCTGCAGCACGCAAAGGGTCCGTAGCCGGCACGCCTGCTCAAGGGGAGACGGGGGTGCTGACAGAACCGTGCAATCCAGTTTGTTCTGAAAACACCTCGCATGATTTGTAAACTTGGCCGACTTCTGCCAAATCCTCAGCCTTTATTTATCCTTTGTTTCATATTCTACTCTAAGTGGACAGTTTCTTTTTTTTTTCCCCCAGTCGTGCTGCGTGGCCTGTGGGACCTTAGTTCCCTGACCAGGGATCGAACCCGCACTCCCTGCAGTGGAAGCACAGAGACCTCACCACTGCACCACCAGGGAAGCCCCCAACATACTCTTCTTTGGATCTCTCCCTGCATCACTGAAAAAACGGACAAGCCATTCTTGGCTTGTGGGCTGGATGGTAACGGGCAGCAGGCTGGATTTGGCCTCCGGGTGGCGGTTTGGGGCCCTGGTTTAGAGGCGTCTGCCCCAACTTGGGCAGAAGAGGTAGAAAATGGCTGCGAAGGGACACCTTCTACCTAGTGAGGGAGACACTCACTATTTGCCGTCGCGTGTCCAGCCGGCCCTGGCGATGTACTCCACCTTCGGGAAGAGCGTGCTGAAGGGCTGCACCAGCTCCTTCTCTCGCGTCAACACAATCTAAAGGCAAAGCAGACTCGGGTCACAGTCCGGCCTGCCCATGTGCTGCCCAGGAGGAGACAGCCACTGTTGGGGGGCACTGTGTCCCCCCCGGCTCCACATGTTGGAGCCCTAACTCCTGGTACCTCAGAAGGGGGCCTTATTTGGAAACGGGGTGGTCGCAGGTGTGACTAGTTCAGATGAGGTCGTACTGGGGTGGGGGGGCCCAACCTAACAGGACAGATGTTTTTATAAAAAGGGACAGAGGCACCACTCAGGCAGAGAACGTCTTGTGACGAGACACAGGGAGCAGGCGGCTGTCTCCAAGCCAAGGGGGGCTGCCTGGAACAGATCTTCCCTCAAGGCCTCGGAAGGAGCCAGCCCTGTCAACACCTTGATTTTGGACCTTTAGCCTCCAGAACCGGGAGATGATGAACTTCAGTGGCTTAAACCTCCCAGTGGTACTTTGCTATGACAGCCTGTTGCCTGGAAACCAAGGGCTCTGGCCTGGGCTGTCACTGAAGAGCCGGGTGGCCTTGGGTAAGACACAGCCTCTGGCCGCTGCAGCTTCCTGGAGGTGACACGGGGCTGGCAGGGCATCTCCCCGGGAGGGGTGACAGAAGAGGCGGGCAGGGCCTCAGCACGGCCCACACCCAGGCTCGCCACCAACCCCCGCCTGCCCCACCTGCCTGTTCAGTGGGCAAAACCCACGCCCGCCTCGGGACCTTGCCCATCCGACGCGGCCAGGAACCATTTACAACAGCTGGTGGGGGTTCAGCAAAGCCACTTAGGACAGATCCCTGTAGAATCTGCCGTAATGTTCCGGTCAAGAGTGCAGAAGGGGTTTGGTTAGGGCCTAATCATGCCCAAACCCAAAACCACCCCCCCAATCATGAAAATAGGTGTATTTAATCTCACGCCTCTTTTATGAAACATTACGTGAGAAGCCACTTTGGCAAAAATATGCAGGGGCTTCCCGGCTCGTCCGCCTGCTCCAACCTCTGCTGCGAGGGGCGTCGCCCTCTGACATCCCCACGTGGGGCTGGGCATCCCTACAGCCCTTCTCCCCTTAGCCTCCTCTGCCCTCCTGGCTGTGGGGTCCTGAGGAACGACTCCCTGGGCGATGAGGACCCTTGTCTGCGACGACGACCAGCTGACAGAGGGAAGGATGCAGAACAGATGGGGCCGGTGAAGTGATATGTGAGGAGTTGCTCAGAGGCTGGGGTGGGGCACCCCTAGCCTGAGGTCAGGGTGCTCCAGGCAACTGCTCCCCACCCCTCTGAGCTCCCTGTTCTGGAAGCTCTGCGAGCCACCGCCCTCGTGTGCCCGGGCGTCCCCTCCCCACGCCTCGGGGCCACCTGGAGGCAGGTGGGGCTGGGCTCACCACTCCCCATCTCGGAGTCCAGGTTCAGAGTGACGGGCGGCAGGGCCCAGCCTGGAAGCTGGGGCTCCGGGCAGAACCTCTTCAGGCTGTTGGCCAAGAGAAGCACCTGCCATGCAATGGGGGCGAGCAGCCTCCGGACCCGTCTCCCAGCACACACCCCGGCCCTCCTCTCCTCATCCAGAAGCTTCTCCCGGGCGCCCAGACCCCTCTTACCTTGCCCTGACTGTCGGTCTGAAACTCAGCCAGTTTCAAGGCGATCTTGGGATTTTTGCTGCCTGCAGAAACGAAAGCGAGGTGGATCTGGCAGGTGTCGCCAAGAGGGCTCAGAGCAGGTGTTGGGGGCGGTGGCTGGGGTGGGGGGTGATCCTCACAGGCAGTGACATGGCTGGCACGGGGGGAGGGGAGGAAGGCGCCAGGTGGCCAAAGGTCTCTCTGTAGGTGCGTCACCCTCTCTGGCCCAGGCACAAAGTCCCCCAGGCAGGACTGTCTGACTTTGGGCCTGGACCTTAGTCCCGACAGTGACGTGGCAACGTCTCTGCTGTTTAAGAACATAGGTCAGGCCTGGGCTGGTGGGAGGGCCGTGAGCGGGACACAAACACGAGGAAGATGCCTCTCTGCCTCTGGAGAGCTTGAATGCTGGCTGCAAAGACAGCACACGCCCGTAACAAAAGCACCAATGATGCAGAAAGGTGGCCCACGTCCCAGTGACACAGCCAGTCTTCAGCTGTCGGGAGGCAGGTGGCCTATTGGCTGGGGTGACCGAGACATGCCCTCCAGGGTGGGATTTGGTTCAGGCCCCCGTTATTCCTATGACGGATCTCAACTCTGGCCCCCGTGGCTCTCGCACCCCAGCAGGTAATGTCTCGGTGCCTCTGCTTCCTCGTCTCTCCAACAGGGGAAGGGAAGGACCAACTTCGCCGTTCACACCAGGGACTGGAAGTTTCCGTAGGGAGGCTCTGCCTAGCACGGCCCACAGTTAGCAAGAACGAGTCTGTCGTAGGCTTCCACGGAGGTCCCAAAGATGCTGAACCTGGCCTGCACATGTATTTTGTGTGGCTAAGTCTTTTTTTTTTTTTTTAAATTGGCCGTGCCACGTGCGGCATGCAGGATCTTAGTTCCCCGACCAGAGATCGAACCCGTGCCCCCTGCAGTGGAAGCGTGGAGTCTTAACCACCGGACCGCTAGGGAAGTCCTGCTAAGTATTTTTAAATGATTCGAGCCACGTTTAAGAATTGGTAGATTTCTGGGACTTCCATGTATTTCTGGGCAAACCCTGTATTCTCACAAGGCAGTGAGTGTCTGATGCGACCCTGGAGGGGGCCCACACCTCCCACTGCCTCCCCAGGGCTCCTACTGTCTCCTGGGCCCCGAGGCAGGACACCAGTCACCACTGACGGTGGCGCTGGCCTGGCTGTTGTTCCCAAGTGCAGCCTGCTTCTCCGGGGCCATCCCTGTCTGGGTCCTGTGGGCCCATCCTGGCTGGTGCCTCACCGTGTTCTATGAGGCTTCAGAGCCGAGCCGCCCTCGTGTGTCCTGGGCCCTCACCTGTCCTGGGGTACCGGTAGGAGTCCGTCTTCCTCTCCTCTAGCGCGGGAGAGGGCACGTGAATGATCTCCACCTCGGACTCGTCCACTTCCTCGTACAGGATCCGCAGCGTCTTGCAGCCTTCTGAACCTGGGAGGGGGCAGGGCCGCTGCTGAGGGTGCCGGGTGTCCCCTCTGCCGCCCCGCACCCCCCTGCCCACACGGGGACTCTGCTCTACCATGGCAGGGCCCAGACAAGAATGGCCCCTGGGGCCAGAAACCCAGCTCTGCCGTGTACTAGGCCTGAAGCCAGTCACATGTCCTCCTGGGGCCTCGATTTCCTTCCCTGTAAAACCAGAGCAGGAACGGCGCTCTTCCCAGCACGGGAAGGCAAGGGAGATGGCCACGTGGGGACTTACGGGCTGAACCACACGCCCACCCAATTCCTACATTCAAGTCTCAACCCCTGGACCTCAGATCGGGACTGTATTTGGAGATCGGGGTCTTTAAAGAGGTGATTCGGTTAAAATGCAGCCCTGAGGGTGGCCCTGATACAGTATGACTGCTGTTGCTATAGAAAGAGGTTAGGACACAGACACACAGAGGGGAGACCACCTGAGGACAGGGGGAGACGGCAGCCGTCTGTAAGCTGAGGAGAGAGGCCTCGGAAGAAGCCAAACCTGCCGACACCTCCATCTCAGATGTCCAGCCTCCAGGCTGTGACGTCTGAGCTGCCCCATCTGTGGGACATGGTCACGGCCGCCCGAGCAGACTAACACTTGGGGCAGGGCTCAAGAAGCGGTACAGTGGAAGTTGTCATGAGAAGTAACCGAATCACTGGGAGCTGACAGCCTAGCAAGGGGCGTGAGCACTGGCAATGCCAACATCAAGGGGACGGAGCCCACGGCTGTTCCTTTCTCGGCTGCCGAGAAGGGTCCCCATCTGCTTCCTGTACCCTCGTCTGACTCACTAGGACGAACCAATGACATCCGCTGACCTCGGCCAAGCCCACCCTGCCTTCAGGTCTCCACACCTGCTCTATGGGGCGCTGGCAGCCACAGGGCTGAGGCAGTGGAAGTGCTGCAGCTCAGACTCAGTGATAAGGGCTCCTATGTCTGTCCACTGGGCATGGGTTGTTCCGGGGCCCTGAGTTTCCTGGCCAGGAAAGACCCTCTTGGGTTGCTGTGGTCATGTAGCTCCACGGGTGCATGCCATGAGTGGGGCTACAGCAAACGGGGTAGACGTCCCTTGGCCTCAGCATTCAGGGGCTCTATCTGAGGGGTTCTGAGCTGTTAAGAATAGTAGAGTCAGTATCTTGATGTCATTGAGACCAGTGGATGGCAACCAGGGGCCATTCTGGGTCCCCAGGGGCCATGTGGCAATGTCTGGGGACATTTGTGGCTGTCACAACTCAGGTGACAGGTGACACACTGAGTCACCAAGGCCCCCCACAGAGAATGACCCAGCCTCCGTGGCCACAGGGCCAAGGGGGAGAGACCTCACTTTATAGGCCGGAAGTCGAAGGGTGGATGGTCACCTGCTTCAGGCACGCAGAGTCACAAGCTGAGTGACCTGACCCAGGACCCTGACTCCTGACCTGGAGCCCTTTTCCCCAGAGACACGGACCAGGGGCACACACAGCACTGCGGTGGTGAAAGACCCCGGCCCAGATGAAGGGGGAGCGCGTGCGGCGTCCTCCCCAGGAACGTGCCGATCCCGGCCCCGTCTCGGCAGCACCAGCAGCCCTTAGGCGCCTGACGCTGGCAAGTCGTCCTTTACCTGGGCGCTGGCTAGCATGTTCGGCGCTGGTTTCTCTCCGCTGCACGGTTTTCATGCCTAGCTTCTATTCATGGTAGGACCATGATGTTTTCTTTTCAAATTGATTTAAGGAGAAGACACGCTGAAGTCAAGGCAGGGGTGACTAGCAGGTGAGGTGGCACTCGGCTGAGGCGGCGGATGGCCAGTGCCTGGGCCCCCGCATCCTGGCTTGCGTGGCCGCTCGCGCACGGACGCACACAGAGGCGCTAAGGCCAGGGAGGACTCTATGCGCAGCGGAGGCCTGGCCCACTCCTGCTCGTGCAGCAGAGGGTGTGATGGTACTCACGCACCGCAAGAAACAACTCTCCCCGTGCTCAGGAAACAGACTTTGGTCCACTGAACAGGGGAGATAAGACACCCTCACCTCACGCACAGCACAGAAAAACAGATACAAAGCGGCCTGCTGATCTGGCTTCTTTCTAACTTGTTGGCAAAACCCGTCAAGATTTAAGATGCATGTAGCTTCAATTCATCTCTCCTACAGCTGGGAATTTTCTCTAAGGCAGGATTTTCGATACTTGGCGCTGCAGACATTAGGGCCGGGCCATTCTCTGCGGGGGGCCACCCTGGGGTGGGGTGTGGAGAAGCACCCTTGCCCCCACCCCCTCGATACTGGGAGCACCCCCAGTCGTGACAACCACAGATGTCCCCAGACACGGCCCAGTGTCCCCTGGGCGTGGGGGGCGGGGCAGACCACCCCTGTCTGAGGACCATTAACATACTCCCAGGAGGTCACGAGGATAAATGTAGGAAGATTTCGCTGCAGTATTGTTTACAACACCAAAGCAAAACCCAAACCGGAAACTGGCAACAGCCAAAGTGCCCATCAGTGTGGACTTCTTAACTAAACTGTGGTACATCCATGCCCCCAGGACATCCACAGTTAAAGGATTCTCTGGGTGCTGACTGCAATGGACTAAATGTCTGTGTTCCCACAGAATTCAAATGTTAGACCCTACCCCCCAGTGTGATGTATTGGGAGGTGATTAGGTCACGAGGGTGGAGCCCTCATGAAGGGGATCAGTGCCCCTATAAAAAGGAACCCCAGGGCTTCCCTGGTGGCGCAGTGGTTGAGAGTCCGCCTGCTGATGCAGGGGACACGGGTTCGTGCCCCGGTCCAGGAAGATCCCACATGCCGCGGAGCGGCTGGGCCCGTGAGCCATGGCCGCTGAGCCTGCGCGTCCGGAGCCTGTGCCCGGCAACGGGAGATGCCACAGCAGTGAGAGGCCCGCATACCGCACACACACAAAAAAAAGGAACCCCAGAGAGCTCCCTGACCCTTCACCATGTGAGGACAGGGTGATATGACAGCATCCGTGAACAAGGAAGAGGCCCTCACCAGACACCGAATCTGCCTTGGACTTGGACTCCCAGCCCTTGCAACAGTGAGAAATAAATGCCGGCTGTTTATAAGCTGCCCTGGCTGTGGTATTGTCACAGCAGCCTCAAAGGACTGAGACACGGATGCTGATGGGAAGGTTGCTGAGGTTTATCTTAAATGAAAAGAGCAAAGAGCAGACCAGCATGTACACTGTGCTTCTGCTAACAGAAGTGTTTGCAGAAGTGTTTCTAAAAATGGAAAGGCGCTTACCCTCCCAGGAGGCTGTGGGACACCACCAGTAGCCAGTGAAGCGGTCAAATTCTTCCTGGATGACGAAGGTGGCTACACCCGCGGATCTGGGGTCGTCAAGGACACTGGACAAGCCTGGATGGGGAGGGGGCCAGGCGAGAGATGAGGAATCTGGTTTAGAGCAGGGCTTCTCCCCTGGCACGGCTGACATCAGGGCCGGACCGTTCTCTGTGGGGGCATCCTGGGCGCTGTGGGGTGTACAGCAGTCTCCCTGGCCGCACCCACTCGATGCCAGGAGCATCCTCACCTCGCTGTGACAGCTGAAAATGTCTCAGCACATGGCCAGTACCCCAGTCGCCCCTGGCTGAGAAGCTCAGGTTTAGTGAGAGGGCACCAGGGCCTTGGGGCAGGACAGGAGGCAGGGATCAGGGTCAGAGGCCACAACCCATGCAGTCCCGCAGATATATCTGCACAGGATTGATGTCACTGTCGGCAAGCAGGGGCCTGAGGGGAAGGCCGGGTCTGGTGAGTTCTGGGCTGGAAGAATGGCATGGGGACAGGAGGGCGGAGGCAGGAGGGGCGGAGGGGAGCAGAGGCGCACAAGTGTCCAGCGTGGAGGCCAGGCCCCAGTGGCCGGGGCGATTCATGCAGAGGCAGACCCTGAGCCAGGCAGCTGGACTCTTTGTGGGGCCAGAGGGGGAGCCACGGGAGGGGGGCCGTGGGATCACGGTCTGGGAAGGCGCCTGGTGGTCCAGCAGGGAGCACAGTGACAGGGGTGGGAGTCTTTCTAGAAGCTGGACTGGTGGCTGTGATGACAGACCACACCAGGGGTGCCGGTTCCCATCCGCCCCGCCCTCCTCCCCGGCGCCCTCCACCCGGCCTCACCCTTGTGGCAGAAGGTCAGCCGCTGCTCCTCGCCCGTCTCGATGTTGGCCACCCACAGGTCGCTGTTGTTGATGAAGGAGAAGAAGGCGGGGTCGGCGGGGCAGATCTTGGGGTCCATCCGGGGCCCGGAACACTGGGTCTTGATTTCCAGGGGCTTCATGGGGGACACCTGGGGACACACAGAGACCCAGCTCAGGGGGTCAGGAGGCCGCCACCTGCCCCGCCTCCCCCCACCAGAGAGCGGGGGCTCACCATGAAGCCGTTCTTGCCGCCGTCCCGGCAGTGAAAGAGACTGTTGCTGGCCTGGAAGAGGAAGAGGCCGCTCTCGCTGTGGAAGTCGTAGGAGGTGATGCCGAAGACGCCCAGGCGCTTCCGCTCCCGCAGGAGTTCCTCTTCCCGGGAGTAGACCCCGTGGTGCGGCGTGGCCTGGGGACACATTGGGCGGGGCCGGGGGGCGGGACGGAACACTGGCATCAGCAGCTGGAGGCTCCAGCACCCTGGCCACAGAGCGGCACAGACGGGCAGGGCTGCGGGGCTCACCTGTAGTTGCAACCTCCTCACCCCCCCACCAAATCGCTCTAGGACACATGAGACCCTCCTCCACCCCCAGGGCCACCCTACACCCTACAGACCCCCGCCCTCCCTCCCTGGTCACAGCCTCTTCCTGCGAGAGCATTCGAGCTGAAGCCACCCACCACCAGCTGTTCATGCTCTTGGCATGGGTAGGGGTGGGGCAGATTCCACGCCTGACCACCCTAACGCCTGACCTTGGGCAGGGCGGGCAGGTAAACTATGGTGGACACCATGCAGCTGCCCCAAGAAGAATTCTGAAGATGATGTGGAAATTCAGAGGAACGTTAAAGGGAAGAAATACATTTTTATTTTCTTAATTTATTAATTTTTTTTTTTTTTTGGCTGTGCTGCGTGGCATGCATGGTCTTAGTCCTCTGACCAGGGATCGAACCTGCGCCCCCTGCAGCAGAAGCGCGGAGTCCTAACCACTGGACCGCCAGGGAATTCCCAGAATTGCATTTTTAAAGAGCAGAATCCAAAGCACAATGAGCCCCACGCTGCGAGGAAAGCCGTGTGAATAGGAGTTGGTCAGCCCGGGACAGGGGACAGGCAGAAGAGAGGGGCTGCACGGGTTCCCTTCCCTGCGTACTGTCATATTTTATTTTTGATCAAAAATAAATCAACGTACACCAGTGCACAAAGCACTCTCGCCGCTCAACGGCCGTCTGCCCCTCTGGAAGCGAGGTGACTTTGGGCGGCATCCATTATTAGCTAAATTTCTATAAAAGGGTCTCGGCCCAAGTTACTTGCACGCCGTTGGTGAGGCATTTAAGAGGAAGACGTGCTTCTGATGGGAGCTGTCGCCGCAAGCTACACGCTGGGGCTCAGGTGTGCACCAAAGGGAGGGGGTGGGTGTGGCACAGGTGTCCAGGGCCAGGCGCTCCTCTCTGAGGGGCTGCCGTTAAGCGGGGGATGGGCTGGGACCCCCTCAGGAGGGGTGGGGTGGGTGCAGGGCCCAAGGAAGCTGAGTGAGGCCGAAGAAGGGGCTGCCATGCGCCCACCTGCCTTGCCCACCGGGAGGGCCCGACTCCCATGGCTCACCTGAAAGTGATCCAGCATCTGCTTCCAGGACAGGAGCAGCAGTGCTTCCTTCCGGACCTTCCTGGGGATCTCGGAGTAGAGGAGGGAGTTCTCTCGGCTGCCATAGGGCATCCCTTGGGAGGAAGAGAGGAAAACCAGAATGGGCGCCCTTGCCAGGGTCGGGGCGAGGGACTCGGGCGGGACCGGCCTCGGGCCCTGACTCCCCATGGCTGGGCCCGGCTGGTTCCTCCTGCTTCTACAGCACCCCGACGGCACACCCCGCCCCAGAGAAGCCACGGACCCTGGGTTACACCCGCCAGCAGGAGCAGCAGGCAATTCCACCTGCGATGTTAGTGCTGAATGCCTTAGCCTCAGTTACTGAAGAAATAGCACACGATGGGGCTTCCCTGGTGGCCCAGTGGGTAAGACTCCATGCTCCCAGTGCAGGGGGCCCGGGTTGGATCCCTGCTTGGGGAACTAGATCCTATATGCATGCCACTACTAAGAAGTCCGCACGCCGCAACTAAGACCTGGTGCAGCCAAAATAAATAAATGAATAAATAAATAAATAAAAAGAAACAGCACACAAGAGGATGAAAAACGGGGGGTTGGTCAGTGATTCCCAACTCTCCACAGGTTGGGCTCTGGTCCAGGAATTAATCGAGGATCAGAGAACGGGCAAAGCTCCAGAAGGACTGGGAAATGTGTATCCAGTCCAGCCTCTCCCATTCGGTGCTGCGGACACCGGGGCCGGTCATCCTCTGGGGGGCAATCCCAGGCACTGGGGGGTGTGGAGCAGCCTCCCTGGCCCCATCCACTGGATGCCAAGAGCACCCCCAGTGTGACAACCACAGATGTCCCCAGACACTGCTGAGCATCATCCCCTGGGGCAGGAGCACCCCGACTGAGAAGCGCTGAGCTAATGTGACCTTATCTGTAAAATACAGGAGCTGCCTAGCGAGACCCCTGTGTGGATGAAGTGAGGCAAGAGATACAAGCAGTCAGCACACACAGCGGCAACTAAAACAAGGACGTATCTTCTAACCAGGTTTCTTTCGGCCACGCCACACCCTGTGTGGGATCCTAGTTTCCCGACCAGGGATCAAACCCATGCCCCCTGCAGTGGAAGCACGAAGTCCTAACCACTGGACTGCCAGGGAAGTCCCAACTGGAAGTGCCTCTGCCTCGATGGATGACGATACTATGGCTGTTAACAAAGTTAATGGCGGGAGCAGAATGGTCCTCAGGAAGCTTTGGGTTCCCCACTCTCTGGGCAACAAGGTGAGGGACTGGGGCAGAGCCCCCCGGCAGCAGGCGGGATGCTCTGCGGTGGCCCAGGAATGCGCTGTGGCCAACAGCGGGTCACAGAAAGCAGGCGTCCCGCTTTGACCCCTCTCAATCCCAAATTTCTCCAGGAGGAAGGCTCGGTTTGGTGCTGGCCTCTCTTCCTCGTAGGCGCTCTCACTTTTTTTTTTTTTTTTTTTTTTTGCGGTACGTGGGCCTCTCACTGTTGTGGCCTCTCCCGTTGCGGAGCACAGGCTCCGGACACGCAGGCTCAGCAGCCATGGCTCACGGGCCCAGCCTCTCCGCGGCATGTGGGATCCTCCCGGACCGGGGCACGAACCCATGTCCCCTGCATCGGCAGGCAGACTCTCAACCACTGCGCCACCAGGGAAGCCCCAGCGCTCTCACTTCTAAGAGTGGGAGAACAGGCGGGCCGCCCCCCAAGCTTGGCACCTCCAGAGCTAGATAGAGCTTCATAAATAATACCTATTCCACCACAGTAACTCTTATGGGTAGCTTCTCAATATGGCAAGTGACTCGCGTCTTCCACTCATGACAGTTTCCTCATGAAGTATAGTTAGTAAAAAAAGAGTGAAAACGCAAGCTACAAGTGGGAAGCATTCACAATTCGACTTCTAAGGACTCTCTAAGCTGCCACAGCTGGAATCATTCCCAGCTAGAGGCACGGATGTGACGCCGCCCGTCTGAGTTGCCGACGGGGCTGTCTTCCGAAGTTCACAAGACAAGTTGGGACGAGAATCGTGCAGTGCATGATTCCATTTCTTTTCTTTTTTTTTTTGGCCACACGGCTTGTGGGATCTTAGTTCCCAGACCAGGGATGGAACCGCGCCCCCTGCAGTGGAAGCGCGGAGTCTTAACCACTGGACCGCCAGGGGAAGTCCCTGTGATTCCATTTCTGTGAAACGTCCAGAACAGGCAAATCCAGAGACAGGAAGCAAGTCAGTGGGTCGCTACGGGCTGGGGGAGGGGGATAGGGAGTGACTGCTAATGGGCACAGGGTTGCTTTCTGGGGTGATGGAATGTTCTGGAATTTGACTGTGGTGATGGTTGCACAATACTGTGACTGTACCCAAAACCACCAAGCTCTCCACCTTTAAGAGAGAATTTTATGGGATGTGAATTACATCTCAATTTAAAAAAAAGCAAACACCACGCAGCGTGGTGGCTGGGAGGGCCAGCGTGGAAAGCTGGGAGGGAGCAGGTGGCCACTCTTGGCCGAGCGCTGTGGGCTCTGGACAGCCCCTGTCCGCAGGCTCTCTGGGAGCCAGAGCCTTCCAAACAGGAAATCAACGGTGCAGCCTTGCCAAGGACATCAGAGCTGCCTCCCCCCGCCAACAATTCATAAGCAGTGACATGAAACAGCCCATCCCGGCACATTCCCTGGAGGAGCTGCCCTCGGCAGGCACCTATGCCGGTGTGCACGGCAAGGGTCTGGGACAGCTGACCACGGCCGCTGACTTCTGCTGTCACGGTCCCCCCTGCGCCTCCTCTTACCAGCTCCACTCCATCTCTGGGGACAGCACCCCACCCCGAAGCCCACCAGCACGGCAGGTGGCCCAGGCCTGGGCAAACACCGCGTGGCCTGGATGAGGGGCCCCATGGGGCGTGTGACCCTGGACCTGGACACAGGACACGAGGGACCCCCTAAGGGACCCCCAGTGCTGTCTGGGGCCCCGTGCCCTCCTCCACCGAATGCAGGACACCCGTTTGCAGGGGGGAGGAGCCGACCCATTAGGAGCAGTTGAGCCCTGGAATCATCTTCTGGGGACGTGCCCGAGCAGCAGGCACGTTCCCTTTTCTGTTCCATCCCACGTGCACTGGGCTCCCAATGAGCCTTCCCAGAGGACGGTGACTGGCAAGCCTGGGGCCCGCCCAGGAGGCAGGGGTCCCAGGGGCGCAGGGGGCGGGCTGGGCATCGCCCCTAGAGGTCCTTTCTGTTCAATCCATAAATGCTTCTGGCTGCCAGCATTCCCCTGGCACCAGGCTAGTGCAGACAGGTTATAAATACATGGGGGTTCTGGGGAGACCTGCCCCAGGAACTTGGACATGGAGTGAGGTCAAGGGTACTCCGAGGGTGTTGAGTGATGCAGACTGGATCAGCTCAAGGGTGAGCAACGTCACCCCAAGAGAAGTAGGATGGCTTTGGGCTGTTCTAGGCACTTTTTGGAGCCGCAGTGGGTCCACAGTCCTTGTCTGGAGCTGCCCCCTACAAGAGAGGGCCCTTAGCACCTGCTATAGACAGCAGGGACCGCCCGCCCCAGGCCAAGGATGACTGGATGAGTGGATGTCTAAGCCAATCATACTCGCTGTCCCAGAAATTCAGAAAAAGCTGGTCCATTTCTGCTGGTGGCTGGAACCAGACATGCAATCCCGGGAGTGTGGCAGTGGAAGGTAAGTGGGCAGTGAGGGTGGAGCCACGGAGAGAAACATACGAGGGCAGATGCCTGGACTCCATATGGTTGGGCTTCTCAGTGCTGGTCATGAGGCTGGGGGGTTCCCTGACACACCCGTGTCCTTACTATGAGGGGCCCTTGGTGGCTCAAAGTAGCTCGGAGCATTTCTGTCCCTTTCGGCAGCTCTGTGGTTGGCTTAGCAATGGCTACGCACTCATGTCCTAATCCCTGGAAACTGTATGTTACCTTCCTGGCAAAAGGGCCTTTGCAGACGGGATAACGTTAAAGACCTCTAGCTGGGAAGATTAGTCTGGATTATCTCAGTGGGCCCTAAATGTAATCTCCTGCCTTATCAGAGGGAGACAGAGAGATTACAGACACACAGGAGAGGAGGAGGCGATGAGACCACAGACGCAAAGACTGCAGTGACGCAGCCACAAGCCAAGGAATGCCGGTGGCCGCCAGAAGCCTCAAGAGGCAAAGAACGGATTCTCCCCTAGAGCCTCCGGAAGAAGACTGGCCCTGCGGACACCTTGACTGGCCCAGAGAAACTGATTTCAGACTTCTGGCTTCCGGAACTGAGAGAGAATACGTTTCTGTTGTTTTAAACCACTGAGTCGGTGGGCATTTGTTTCAGTAGCAGCCCCAGGAAGCTCATATAAGTACCGTGACCAGGACGGCACCTTGAACTTGAGAGAGTGAGAGGTCCAACAGAGACTGTGTTGGGAGAAAGGGATTGGGGGCCACGGAACCACAGGAAAAAAAAAGAGAGAGGCAACAGCTCACCACTGTCCCAGAGCCTTGGCCACTTTCGGTCCTAACAGCCAACTCTCCCTTGGGTAAATGAAACTTGAAGCATGCCCTAATCTCTCCTAGGCTAGAGTTGGCAAACATTTTTCTGCAAGGGGCCAGAGACAGTAAGTATTTTTGGCTTTGCGGACCATATGACCTCCGTTGCAATTATGCTCAAAAGCAGCCATAGACGGTCTGTAAACCAGTGGGCATGGCTGTGCACCGGCCAAACTAGATTTCTAAAAACAGACAGCCGTCGCTTGCCGACCCTTCTAGACCATTCTTCTCTCTGCCTCTGCTTGCCAAACTGCCATATGGTTTCCACATGGGCCTTTAGGAGGAGAGACGGCATGGACTCATGGACTGTGGGAAAGGGAGAGCCATCTGGCGTCCATCTCAGTCACTCTCACGGTCCTCGGCGTGGGGTCAGCCTCAGGCAGGGGATGACCTTCACTCATTCATTCACTCCATCACTCGCTTCCAATACTGACGGCGGGCTGACTGGGGGCAGGCTGAGGATACACAGAGAAAGCGCTGGCCTCCAATGTCCAGTGCTGAGGTTAAAAACCTGCTCTGGACCAACAATAACGTGTCAGGCTACTTACAAAGGGACATGCTTGGCACTGTTCCTTTCTGCCCTGGAAGACCTTTAAGCGAAATTCATTTGCTCAACAGGTATTTGCTGTCCCCCTACCAGGAGCCAGGCCCTGGCCCAGCTGCTGAGGCCACAGGTGTACACGACGCCTCATCTGTGCCCCAAAGGCCGGCAGGGAACACAAACACATAAATAATTGCCAATGACGTAGAAAGTGCTGCTCTCAAGGCACATACCGGGAGGCAGACGTGATTAGCCATTCACGTGCTTAGCCGCCAGGGATCTCGGGCAGGGAGAGCAAACCCCAACTGTCAGCCCACAAGGCAAAGGTGCCACCGTGGCACCTTTCCTTGAGCCTCAGGTTCCTTCTTAACGCGTTGCTAGCCGGCAAGCATCTACTTGAGTTACTTTCAACTCCCACTGAGGGGAAGTCAAGTTGTTCACTAGCCAGGCCCAGCCCAGCCCAGGTGGCGGGGAAGTGACTCAGGGGGCGGGCCCCTCTGACGAGGGCTGGAAACAATCTCAGGGCCTCAGACCCACAGGCCAGGCCCGAACCATGGTGCTGCTGTAACACAGATGGAGCAGGACTGCCCTCTGCTCTGGTCACATACACATCTGAGCCCCGTGGGGGACCCTTGCCCCAGACTTTCACTGTAAACAGATGTCATCCACGGGTGGCATCACAACGTGGGCAGCACTACGTCATTCATGGGACAGTTTGCCCAGGGCCAGGCCCTCTACTGGGACCTTCTAACTAATTGGACTGGCCAACATCTGGAGACTAGAGGACTTAGTAACAGCTGTCCCAGAAATGCTGCCTGGCTCGAGGGCAGCCGTGGGGGTCCGAGGGGAGCCCGGGGGCTTACCCAGGTAGTAGAGGCGGTGGGAGTGGGGGCCCGACTCGTCCGTCTTCTGCACAAACTGGAAGTCATGTGGAGCTTTGTTGACGATGAGGCCCGAGTTCTTGCGGCTGCCGTGGATGATGCTCCGGAGCCCGTCCCACGAGTGCTTCTGCACCTGGAAGCGGGAGGCTGGGTCCTCCATCTCGACTGCGTCGCCCCGGTCGGATGTCGGCGCCCCAGTGGCCATCCTCTCCTCCCCCTCGGAATTCAGCGAGAAGCTACGAGGAGGGAGGGACGGGTGGGAAGACAATGAGAAGGTGGGGGGGCGGTACCTAGGTTCCACTTACAAGCTGCCTCCCATCAGACTCTCCAACTCCCTTGGCAGGGCCCCAGCCCCGTGCAACCTTCCCTGCCCCGCCTAAGTATTTCTCAAATCGTTCCTCTTCTCTCCATCCACGAATCCTGAGATCCAGGCCACCATCACCTCTCAGCTGAATGACCGCAACCGTCTCTCAGCTTGACTGCACATGCACTGCAACTCGGATCCCCTGACCTAAAACCGTTCCTTGTTTTTCCACACCCTCCAGGGTTAAAAACCAGCGCTCCCCACGGCCTTCAATGGTTTCTGCCCTCTGACCTCTGCCAGGCCCTCACATCTCACCCACCTTCATTACTAGGCCTCGGGCAAACTGGCCTTCTCTCAGCTGCCCAAACAGGCCAGACTGCTTCCTGCCCCAGGGCCTTTGCATGTGCTATCCTTTCTGCCTGGAACCCTTTTTTTCCTCTTTCTACTGGACTAACTTCTAATCAGATCTCAGCTTAAGTATCTGTCGGGTCCTCAGGTGAACATCTGTACCAAAACCTGTCTCTCCGTTCACCTTTCACCTGCCACCTGGTTGCCCTGCCCTCCGAGCATTCGTCACAGTGGCTGTTCACGGGTCCCCTTTCTGTCTCCCCCGCGTCTGTCCCGTTCACAGCAGCGTCTCAGCACCTCACACGGCCCCGGCACACAGGAGGCATTCCTCGGAGAGCCACAGCAATCATGGTCTCCCCTACAGCCCGCTGGGAGACACAGTCACTCCCGCACCAAGAACTGAGCGTTAAGCAGTGGGTCTGCAAACCTCCTCACCGGTGCTGTCAGCTTGCTGGCCAGCGGGGGAACCTCTCGTGCCTCACCAGAGGTGCTCAGAGGCCCAGGCAGATATTCGCTGGACATCGGGGGAGCTCCACATGAGAGGATGGATGTGCAACCCTCCCCCAGAGGCCATCCCACTCTCTCCTCCCCCTCCAGGGGCAGCGGCTGCTGTGCAACGGCTCCCCCCTACCCCCACCCCCGCTGCTCAGCACACTTCTTGACTGAACAGGGCTGGCCAGACAAATATTTGTTTTAGGGAAATCTAAACATGGCCACGGTGACCCGGTTCTGGAAGAGCCAGGGTCGTCTAGCGAGGCCAGCCAATGTGAGTGGGCCGGGCTCGAGTTCCTGCGAGGGCACCGAATGGCTGGAGGCCTCGCCAGACGCTGGGATTCCTCATCCTCTGGGATTAGCGGCTTTGCAGGCACAAGTCTGAGTTCCCTTGCAGGAGGGGACGGCTTTAGAGAAGTCATGGACAGAGCTGGTGCTCCCCCTTCCAGTGGGAGGCTTAAGACTCCCAGAAGGCTTTGCCCCTTGCCAATACGAGACCCTGAAGTGACCACCCCAGGACAAAGGACCCCTGCCCGCTCTGAGAGGCAAGGGGAGAAAGAGACACGAGGCGGTTCCCATGGTTCCTGAGCACCCACTGCGGGCTGATTATCAGAGTGCCCTTTCCAACCGCGCCCCCTGCTCAGTCCTCCCTGACCCAGCCGGGCTGGGGAAGAGCGGTGGCGGGGCAACAAGCTGGCATGTCCTGTCCCCCAGACACTTCAGCTCCTCCCACGGCGGCTTTGAAGACACAGACCACAGGCCATCAGAGCCTGCGGGGCCCTCGGGTCAAATAAAGCAAACCCTGGAAGGACGGAAGCCTTGCCGAGGGGCACGCGTGGCCCGTCCCGGCCTGCCGCAGAGCTGCGGTTCACCTCGAGGGCGGCAGGGGCCACGGGCGGTGCTGGGCAGGGGCCGGGCCAGGACCGGCTGAGCGCTGCAGAGCCCACACGGCCCCAAGCGCTGCTGGCACCAAGCCCAGAAAACCAAGGCAGGGGATGTCCTCTAACCCGCCGAGCCCCCCACCGACTTGGCTGCCACAATTCAAGCCCTGCTCACGGCAAAAGAACAGACCGTGGCCTCCAGGGCTCCCACGGGGAACCCCAGAAGCGGAGAGGCTGGCGGAAGCACTCCCGGAATCTCATGACTTCTTTCCACAGCAAAGAACGATAAAAATGATCTTGCCTCCGATCCACGCAGAGAGCCCAGGAAGCAAAAACACGATCCAGGAGATGAGAAACGAGATGAAACATCGGGAGAAAGTCCTAGGAATCTTCTAGATGTGGCCAGGCAGCCCGAGCTCCCAGGCTAAGGCTTGCTGCTACACCCCGGCCCTCCGCTCGCCCCTCTCCTCCCCAGACGCAGAGGGAGCCTCGGAGGGGGAACAGGTGAATGCAATGCAGCCCGTAGGGTGCCGGCCCGTCTCATTCAGTGCCAGCTGGGGCTCGGCTTCTTGCCTCAAGAGTTTACACAGCTGGGGAAATCAAAGTGGATTCTAAGCCACTTAGGCCAGGTCCACCCACGCGCTCCTTCTGCCAATCGGTAGGACGCCTCACAGCCCACGATGCCGCCAGTGCACAGCTCGGGACCCGCTGGTGCGGTCACAGTCGAGGCCCGATGGCATTCTGTGATCTGTCTGAGCCAGTGCTGCACGGGCTGGGACCACCCGCCCACAGGGGCACCTGGTGGAGACCCAGGCGGGGCCAGTGATGAGGGAAGCAGATTCTCATAAGGCACAAGGGGAGGGGAGGGGCGGGGCCCGCCACACTCCGGAAATGCCTCAGAGTGGCCCTCAGGGAACTCGCGCATGCCTGCGGGTGCGGTTCCCTGGAAGCAGCAGGCCATCCTCTGCCCTATGAAGGCCATATGCCCTGGCACTGCCTGGGCCTTCAGCTTCTTCAAGTCAGTGTGCAGCCCAGCCCGTGCCCACGTGGTACCTAGCGCACAGGAGAGACGAGACTCGGGGTCCCATCACTAACCGACACCCGAATGCACGCACACCACCCGTTTTCAGAGCCCACATCCGGGAAACGAGTGACTGTGCTTAACGTCAGCCCTGTCTCCCAGAACCATCTTCCGTTCCCTTCCTGCCTCCCCGATCCTTGCGCTCCCTAAAAGCAGATGAGCCTGAGGATCAGAAAACTGATAGTGAGAGAGGTCGGCTAGGGTGCGGACTTCCTGCGGTCCCTTCAGCCTGCGCCGGGCCCCACACGTGGAACTTACAAGCACCTGGGCCTTGTGTGGGTGATTACGTTTAATCCTCACTGCAACCCTGGTTAGTGAGTGCTGGGTTCGTCCTCATTTGGACTGGAAAGTAGGCTCAGAGGTCATGTGGTTCGCCCAAAGTCACCCACGAGGAAGGACAGGAGCCCCAGTTTGTTGGACCCCAAAACCCACATCCTGACCATCTGGCCAGGGGTTCTCACCTGGAGCTGATCCCGTTCCCAGGGGACACGGGGTGATGTCTGGGGACATCTGTGGTTGTCGTGAAGGGTGGGTGACGCTCCACACCCGACAATGCCAGTGCGGGCACTGAATGACCCAGCCCCAGTGTCAAAAATGCCAAGGCTGAACAACCCCTCCCTAGCCCACGCTGCCGCCCACGCAGAACCGCCAGACGCGCACCCTGGGGAAATGCCGAAACGTCGAGGTGGCCAAGGTGCCTTCCCAGACCTAAGACTCTGCTGGAAACTCGGGAACCTCTACCGCGTCTCCACCGACCACGCTCCCACGGCATGCCCCTTACCTTCTCCAACGTCCTGTGTTTGTGTTGTCCAGCCGCACCTTCTTAACCTTCCGCATTAACCACTCGGCTGACCTCTGGGTGGGTGAGCCTGCGAGGGGGGCAGACCGAAGGGCTGCAGCTCTGACAGTGTGGGGTTGTGGGCCCCCCTCCCCGCTCCCATTCCTCGAGGCCACCCTCCTGTCTGCGGGGAACACCTGATGCCAAGGGCCTCCTCATGAGGCAGATGGTGCAGGCCCTGTCCTGAAACTCGAAGTTCGAACACCTGTCCAGGTGTTTGCCAGAAACCGGGTGGTTCTCCCAAGGTGAGAGTCCCTGAGATGAGAGTTTCAAACGATTCGGGGGGCCACCACCCACGGCACTTGCTGGAAATCAAATAAACCCAAATTCCCCACTGTGGTTGCTCCCTGATGGCCTTCCTGACCCCACCTCCTTGACCATGATCTCCAGACACGCTGGCCTTAATCTCCCCTAAACACGCTGACTCAGTCCTACCTCAGGGCCTTTGCACTTACCATTCCCTCTGCCTAGAACACCCTTGCCCTGCTTTTTGTATGATGTGCTTCCTCTTATCCTTTGGGTCCCAGTATCACCTCTTCAGGGGTCTTTCCTGGCATGAAGTCTGAAGTTGCCACCTTGTTATCCCCATCTCAACACCTGGGCCTTTCTGCAAGCACTCATTCTAAAATGGTAGTTCTCAATGGGGGTGATCTTCCCTCTCTCCCCACCCCCCGTCCAGGGGACCCTTGGTGGTGTCTGTAGACAGTTTTGGCTGTTCCCACTGACTGGGGAGTGGTGCCACGGCATCCGGTGGGTGGGGCCAGGGATGCCGCTCATCACCCTACTGTGGCCACGATGGCCCACCCCAGAGAATGATCTGGTCCCAGTTTCCACAGTGCCCAGGGAGGGAAACTCTGTATTCATTGTCTGGGGGAAAGAAATGGAGTTAGATCCTTAGCTCACACTAGACACAAAAATAAATCCCCAATGGTTCAGATGGTATAAATCAGGGTGGCCCCTGGCGTCTGTGAGTCGCCTCCTGTCCCTCCCTCTTGGTTTGTGTGTTTAAATGTGTGCAGCATCCTAGGACCTCTGAGGGTCAGGTGGTCACGGAGCGCAGAGCCTCTTGGGGGCGGTCAGTGAATCCCCTAAGCCAGGGGGTCTTGACGAGGCCTGGTGTTCCCAGGAGACGTTTTTGGTTGTCACGACTGGGAGGCATGCTGCTGGCATCTGGGTGGTGGAGACCAGGGATGCTGCTAAGTCCCCCACAATTAGCAGGATGCTCTTCCCCCACCAGAAAGAATAACCTGGCCCCAAATCTCGCTAGTGCTGAGGCTGAGAAGCCCTCTCTGGGTGTGTGAGCACCCCGCACCAGGAAGTCAGCTCCACGGAGGCAGGCCCCCATCTGTCCTGTTCCTGTTGTGGCCCCGGCACACAGGAAGCACTCAATACAGCAAACGTCTCAGGTTGAATGAACGAGTCCCTGTATTCACCTGAACGCTGAACAAAGTCAAAGGGACCCCTGGTTTGGTGGGCACCCCACCCCCTTCTTGACGAGACAGGTGCCCTGATGGTTAAAGGAAAAGAAAGCAGCGCCTGGTCCCAGGACAGAGATCCGATGGAAGAAGTGAAACAAAATGTCACCATAAAGAAGCACTGATTTCACCTCAGTCCAGTGGTGAAAACTGTGGGCTCTGGTGTCAGAGAGGTTTGGGTTCAAATCCTGACTCTGCCACTACTGGGTTATGTGACCTTGGAGAAGCCGCCTAACCTCTCTGTGCTTCAATTTTCCCAGCTACTAAGTGGGACTGCAGGGCTTCCCTTGTGGCACAATGGTTACGAATCCGCCTGTCAACGCAGGGGACACGGGTTCGAGTCCTGGTCCGGGAAGATCCCACATGCCGCAGAGCAACTAAGCCCGTGTGCCACAACTACTGAGCCTGCACTCTGGAGCCCGTGAGCCACAACTGCTGAGCCCGCATGCCTAGAGCCCGTGCTCCTCAACAAGAGAAGCCACTGCAACAAGAAGCAGTCCCTGCTCGCCGCAACTAGAGAAAGCTCGCATGCAGCAACAAAGAGCCAACTCAGCCAAAAATAAACAAATTAATAAATAAATTTATTAAAAAGAAAAGTGGGACTGCAGTGCCTACACCTAGGACTACTGTGAGGATTAAGTGAGATGGCACGGGTAAAGCAGCTGACATAGCAGAAACTATGGGCCAGCTAATATTGCCATCTAACCAAGTTACTTAAAATTACACCAAGGGGAGAATTGGACTCAAGTTCCTTTCAGAGCCAGAATCCACACCATTCACAGACTGAGCGCCAGGCACCGTATAAGGTGTGTGTGTGGCGGGGGAGGGGGAGATGCAGCCACACATCCACCAAATCCAGCTGGAATTAGTGCTCCCTCCTTTTTCTCCCCCAGTCCTTCCAGGGCTTCTGTCCGTGGACATCTAGCATACGATGCTAGATAGAAAGAAAAGTCTCCAGCAAGAGCACACGAAGCTGCAGCCCCTGGCCTGGGGCCTGGCTAACTGTCCCCAAGACCAGTGACCCCAGGGCTTCAGAAAACCACTTCCTGCCAAATTCTGTACCCAGGAGCAGGCAAATGAATCCCACCAGCACACACCCAGCCTTCCCGGCCACCCCAGCCCAGCACCACTGACCTTCTAAAGGGTCCAGAGAGCCTCCATTCCAGCTGCAGACGTGGGACACAGACCTTGACAGAGTAAATGTCTTATTAACGCTGTGATTTAATGGAGGGACCGGCTAACTACTCATTTTCCTGCCACTCGGAGAGTCCCTGATGGTTGGGCCTGATTTTCTGTACCCACTAGTTCCTAAGGATGCCTCACAGCCCTGAAGCGCTGTATGAACCACACCAGGGAGGAAAGTCCTGCCACGGGGCCCAATTCGCCCAGGATCCAGCAAGGGACGACAGGGATTGGTGGCCACAGGGCACCCCTCCTGGGCTCTAGTCCCAGCTCCTGGAAAGGTTTGTTCTTGCCGCTGAGGCAAGTGACTTCCTCGCGGTGGGGGGGAGGGGGTCAGGGATGGGCTCAAAGAGAACGGGCTACTCCTGAAGGCTCAGCTGCCGCATGGATGGGGAAGTGTCAAGGCTGGTCGGAGCCTCTGTGCGAAGAAGGTGGGTGGCTGGACTGGCCTGGGAGCGAAGCTGAGGGAAGGGGCTGGATCTGTGGGGATGTGGGTGGCGGGGAAGCCGAGCGCTGGGGAGGGGTGAAGGGGTGGAGCAGGTCAAGGAAGTGGTCTCTGGTCTCATATAGATAGCGTGGGTTTGGATGGGGACGGGGAGAAGGTGGGGACCTCCAGAGCCGACAAGGAAGGGAAGGCGTTACTGGGTGAGGCCACCCCCGGAAGGGGTCAGAGCCAGGTGGTCTGGGTAGCAACGGGATGGGAGAGGAGGTCGGGAGAGGCCGGGCGTTGGAAAGGCTGAGAGGTGGCCCTGCCGATGGAGGGAACGGGCGGGGAAGGAGTGAGGAGAGGCCGGGGCGGAGGGGAAACGGAGGCGGGGACTGGAGCAACCGCGAGTCTGGGCAATGGCGGGGCCGGGGTGCGCGGAGGCCGGGACGGAGGGTACCGGGGAGGCCGGTCAGTGGAGGATCCAGAGTCGGGACTGAGGTGGGGCCGGTCAATGGCGGGTTCAGGGTCGCGGCCGAGGCCGGACGGGGCGCGCGGGCTCTGCTCACCGGGGCTCGAGGCCGGCGCGGGGCGAGGGCCGGGCTGGGCAGGGCGTCCCGGGGCCAGCGGCGTCTCAAGCTCGCGGCTCCATGCCCGGGACTGCAGCCCAGGAAGTGGCGGGCGCAGGGTACAGCGGCGGCAGCGGACACGGGACACCCGGCAGCTCAGGCCCCTTTGACCCGGAAGTCGAGCGGCCCAGGCGGCGGCCTGGGATTGGCCACCTCCCGGCCGGCACCAAGGAGTCCGGGGCGCTGGGGAGGGGAACGCGCCAGCACGGCCCCGCGGCAAGTGGGGTGAAACGTCCTAAACGTGGCGTCTTCCTGTGCGAGCAGGGACGTTGGGAGAGACACCCCCAGTAACTTGGTATTGCCCGGCCTAACCGATAATACTTCTACTAAAGGCTCCTAGAGAAAAACGTGTTCGTCCAAGCGTTGGTGGTATAGTGGTTAGCATAGCTGCCTTCCAAGCAGTTGACCCGGGTTCGATTCCCGGCCAACGCAGGTGTGTTTTACAGCTTTTTCTTAGTTTTAGCGTTCACTTAAAACTTTCTCGTCAAACATCGACCTAGAGTTTGTGTTACTTTGCAATAACTTTTTAAATTCCATAATATCTAAAAAAGACTAGAGAAATAAGAAAAAAGAAAAAGGCACCGACGCTGAATTTCTACTGAAATTACTTTGAAGCAAATTTTAAAATTCTACAGTAAAGATGTAGAAATGTTTCTGCTGGGGATCGAACCGGGGACCTTTCTATTGTGAGGAGAACGTGATAACCGCAGCACTAGGGAAACGTGTTAGGGTCGCCCTTCTTAAGCTTATCATAAACAATGTTACGGAGATTGTTACATTGTAGCTCCTAAAATGACCATTATTTGTTTCCTTCCTTCACGGTGGTCTGGGCAGCAACATCCTGAATATCCGCTCTTACTGAATATCCATCACTCTGCTTGATGCAATGGAAGCTGGAAGGAGGAAAATACAGAATAAAAAAAAATCCAATAACCCCCTTCGCAACACGCACAAACACACTATTAAAACAATCCAAGAGAGAAACTGCTCTCAAACCCACCCTGAAGCCCAACAATGTTTCATTAGTTCGTCTCATAGATAGATTTTAAACTCTTGCCTGTCTACAAATGTTGACATTGTTGCTTCAGCCCAAACCACTTTCTACAAGAACTTTCTGCAAGACCGCTGAAGGACGCCAGGTGCAGCAAATTGCGAAGTGAAAAGAAAAAAACCAAAACAAGCCGGACATGGAAAGAAGATAATTTAAATGACTTCTCATCTTATAACCCAGAGTTAACTCATTTTGGACCAATCTTTTTTTTTCTTTCTTTTTTTTTAAGAGAGATAGTAGAAGGAAGGGAGGTAATGGCAAGGAGTTAGGATCAGTTTGCTGTAAAATCTGTTTTGTTTGTTTTTCCCCCTTACAGGGCCAGGATTAGAAGGAGAGTGAGGCAATGACCTCAAGTGCAAAAATTAAGGTGGCTCTAAAAAAACTAAATAATATTTTAATGCATTCTTTTTTTTTTTTTTGTGGTACGCGGGCCTCTCACTGTTGTGGCCTCTCCCGTTGCGGAGCACAGGCTCCGGACGCACAGGCTCAGCGGCCATGGCTCACGGGCCCAGCCGCTCCGCGGCATGTGGGATTTTCCCGGCCCGGGGCACGAACCCGCGTCCCCTGCATCGGCAGGCGGACTTTCAACCACTGCGCCACCAGGGAAGCCTGCGTTATTCTAAAATATCAAAATAATGGCAAAAAGCAACCCCATGGTGAACAAAATATCAAAATCTTAAAGCAAGACAGGTTCTGACAGTGTCTTACCAAGCCATATTGGAGTCTGAGGCAAGAGCAAAAACGTGTGCCCCTCTACATCTGTTTTTTGTTTTGTTTTGTTTTTTTAAATTTATTTACTTGGCTGCATACGGTCTTAGTTGCGTTGCACTGGGCTTAGTTGCCCTGCAGCAACTAAGATCTGCCTTTTAATGGAGACCATGATTTAGGCGTAATTCCCCAAAGGAGAAAAGGTCTGTGACACTTTTCTGGAGAAGTTCTGATACAATAGTGAAACTTTTCTACAGTTAGATGTGAAATAACAATGGTAAACATTTTAAAGGAAACCTTAAAAGTCCATGACTATTTAAAGAAAGTAGGATCTTTTTGCGGGGAGGTGTCTGACCACAGAGCAGGAATCATTGCGGAAGGACAGACATACAGACACAGGACAGGTCCCGTCCCACAGAAGGCAGCATCTTACTTCCCTAACCAGGTATCAAACCCTTGTTCCCTCTATTGGCAGGCGGATTCTTAACCATTGCATCACCAGGGAAGGCCGGAAGGTGGGGGTCTTAACCACTGGGACACAAGGGAAGTCCCATATGTCTGTTTTTACGCATTTTTAATGGTTATTTTCCCCCAGGACATGGTTGAAAATATTGAAACTTAAAAATAGGTATGTTAGAGGGCTTCCCTGGTGGCACAGTGGTTGAGAGTCTGCCTGCCGATGTAGGGGACACGGGTTCATGCCCCGGTCCAGGAGGATCCCGCATGCCCCTGAGCGCCTAGGACCATGAGCCATGGCCGCTGAGCCTGCGCGTCCGGAGCCTGAGCTCCACAATGGGAGAGGCCACAACAGTGAGAGGCCCGCGTACCGCAAAAAAAAAAAAAAGAAAAAGAAAGAAAAAAAAAGGTATATTAGAACTCACAACATTAAGAACTTATAATTTTACTTTTCTCTTTTTTATAATTTTACTTTTCTGTGTTTAATGGAAGCAAACATATCGATAATATTCTCAACATATGCTTTTGGGGGGAGGAATTAACTACTAAAAATCACGTAAAACATACCAAGAAGCACACAGTTTTCCTTTTGCCTCAGATCCCAATATGGCTCAGCAGGGCACTGTGACCCAGTAATATATCTTGAAGATCTTCTGTTTTAGTTTTCTACTGCTGCTGCGACAAATTACCATAAACACTGGCTGAAAACAACACAAATGTATCATCTGACAGTTCTGGAAGTCAGAAGTCCAAAAAGTGGTCCAAATGGGGCTAAAATCAAGGTGTCCACAGGGCTGCATTCCTTCTGGAGGTGCTGTTCCTTGAGGATCCAGGAGAATCCATTCCTTGCCTTTTCCAGCTTCTAGAGGCTGCCCACACTTCTGGGTTCATGGTCCCACATCACTCCAACTTCTGGTTCTGTTGTCACATTTCTTTCTTTGATTTTGACTCTCTTGTCTCCTTCTTACAAAGACCCCTTTGTTACATCAGACCCACCCAGATAATGCAAAATAATCTACCCCTCTCAAAATCTTTAACTTAATCCCACCTGCAAAGTCCCTTGTGCTATGGAAGGGAGCATCTTCACAGGTTCTGGGGAGTAGGATGTGGACATTGTGGGGGGCATTATTCTAGCGACCACACCTTCCCCCCATCATTAAACATTCTTCTGTGACATCCTTTTTGACGGCTGCATAGTATTCCATCTATTCATTCATTCATTCAACAAGTATTACTGACACGTACTATGTGAACTGGGGAAAGTGGAGTGGGTAAGGCAGAAGTCAAGCTGACCCAGAGCTGGTGATGAGTGGGCTGATCTGATGGATTTTTAATTTTTTTTATTTTTTGGCTGCGCTGTGGGGCATGCGGGATCTTAGTTCCCTGACCAGGAATCAAACGCAGTCCCCTGCAGTGGAACTGCGGAGTCCTAACCACTGGACTGCCAGCGAATTCCTTCTTTTTTTTTTTTTTCCTGAGGGATATCTGGAAGCTAATGTTGACCAGACTTACCAATTCACCCCTACTAAGAGGGCTGTAATCAAGAAAAACAATAACAGGGAATTCCGTGGCGGTCCACTGGTTAGGACTCTGGGCTTTCACTGCGAGGGCGCGGGTTCAATTCCCTGGCCAGAAATACATACATACATACATATGTACATACAGGAAAAAGAAAAACAATAATAAGTGTTGCTGAGGATGTGGAGAAACTGGACCCTTTGGACTTTGCTGGTGGGAGTGAAAAATGGGGCAGCTGCTGTGGGAAATGGTCTGGCAGTTCCTCAAAAGGTTAAACAACTATCATCTGAGCCAGCAATCCCACTCCTACGTATCTACCCAAGAAAAGTGAAAACACATCCCTGTAAAAACCTGTACACACATTTTCATAGCAGCATGATTGACAATAGCCAAAACGTGGAAACAACCCAAGGGTCCATCAATGGATGAATGGATACCCAAAATGTGGTCCATCACACAATGGAATATTATTCAGCCATAAAAAGGGGAAACGTATTGGTGACTTCATGTTAAGTTCAGCACCTGACCCAACCGCCCCCTCCTCCTGGGAAATACTCAGGTACCCTCCTCTCCTCAGTGGCCCCATTGATTTCCTTCTCTCTCCCTCGTTGGTCCAGGGCTGGGTCCTCAGGTCTTTCCCCTTCTCTCTGGCAGCCTTCTCCTCCTCCACTCCTAGGACGTTAACCCCTTCTATACCCCGATGACACCGAGGCCTCCCCTGAGCTCCAGACTCGGGATCCGACTGCTCCTGGATGTCTGCGCTTGGAGGGCTTGTGGGGGACTCACACTTACCATGGCCCTAACTGAGCTCTTATCTTCCCCAACCTGCTTGCTAAGGACTTAATGTTTGTGTCCCCCTAAAGTTCATATGTTAAACCTAACCCCCTATGTGATGTCTGAGGAGGTGGGGCCTTTGGGAGGTGATTTGCTCATGAGGGTGGAGTTCTCGTGAATGGGATTAGTGCCCTTATAAAAGAGACCCCAGGGAGCTCCCTCACCCCTTCCTCCAATGAGGACACAGCAAGAAGACATCATGTGTGAACCAGGAAGAACACCCTCACCAGACACTGAATCTGCTGTCACCTTGATCTTGAACTTCCAGCAATCCAGAATTGTGAGAAATAAATGTCTCCTGTGTATAAGCCACCCAGTCTATGGTGGTTTGTAACAGTAGCCCAGATGAACTATGAAACTGCTTCTCCCTCCATCTCCTGCCCCAGTAGAGGACAGCTCCTTCCTTCCAGGCACTCAGCCAGAACCTGCTCTCCCACCCCCACCCAATCCCTTAGCAAATCCAATTGGCGCTGCTTTCAAAATATACCCCGAATCTGATCACTTCTTCCCTCTTTTTTTTTTTTTTTTTTTTTGCGGTACGCGGGCCTCTCAGAGCACAGGCTCTGGACGCGCAGGCTAAGCCGCCATGGCTCACAGGCCCAGCCGCTCCGTGGCATGTGGGATCCTCCCGGACCGGGGCATGAACCCGTGTCCCCTGCATCGGTAGGCGGACTCTCAATCACTGCGCCACCAGGGAAGTCCCACTTCTTCCCTCTTTGATGGCCATCTCCCTGGTCCTCCCCATCATGGCCCACCTGGACAAATGCAGTCACCTGTTGTTTCCCGCCCACAGCCTGTTGTTTCCCGCAGCAGCCACTGCACCTGTGAGCACCGGACTCAGGTTCCCTCCCCTCCTCTGCCCACAGCCCTCCAGGACTCCCACCTCCTTCGAGGTAAAAGCCCAAGTCCTCCCCGAAGCCCACAAGGCTCTGCACGACCTGCCCCATCCCCTCCCTGCCCTCCCCTCCTCCCTCTCTCCCCCTCACTCACTCTACTCCAGACACACAGGCCTCCTGGCTGTTCCTCCAACACACCAGGCACAGTCCTGCCCCAGGGCCTTTGCACGGGCCGTGCCTGCTGGTTTTCCAAGTTATTTCCAGGGCTCACTCCCTCTCCTCCAAGTCTTGGTTTGAATGTTACCTCCTCAGAGGTGACTTCCCTGAGCCCTGCTAACTTTAATCTTCTCCCCCAACCTTGGCACCGATAAATTCAGTCCCTATCAGTTCATTGTTCTTTCAATGACTTATCAGTCTTTGAAATAATCCCATTTGTAGATTTGTTTACTTGTTTCTCCTTTGCCTACCCCACTGGGCTGTGAGCTCCACCAGCTCAGGGTTTTTTGTTGTTTGTTTGAATCTATTTTGTTCTCTACGTGTCATTACGGGCTCGGTAAACATTTGTTGAAATTATGAACAAATGAACAGCTGGCCAGTGGAGAGAAAACGCCTGGGAGTGGGGATGGAGTAATACAGGTGGGCTTCCTGGTGGAGGGGGAGAACCTCTGAAAACATGTTCTCTCCCCCATGAGCCCCATCGAGGCCTGAGAGCTCACTTACCTGCAAAACAAAACAAAAAAAACTTCCTTTAAAATTATCTCTTGTGTCCTTCAAACATACTCAAGGCATCCAGTGCGCTGTGTGATTCCCAGAAAGTCGCTCCCCTTCTCTGAGCCTGTGTTTGCCTGTGTGAGGTCTGGTACATCTTCCTGGGGAGACTACAAACTCAGGTTCCCTGGATAAAAAAGAAGATAATTCTGTCATTCCACTAGGTGGCAGCAGGAGCCCAGACCCCGGGCATCGCACAGTATCTCCGCCACCCACCCAACATTATCCCCTGACTGCCATCCACCCCATCTTCCCTTCCAGCGCCACTCTGAGCCCCAGACCTCAGCATCTCAGAGTCAGACACCCCTAATATCCCCTCCCCCCGCCCCAGTATTTGCAGAAGCACCCGCTTGTCCCGAAGCAGGTGGCCTCAGCAGGCAGGGTTGCTGGCCTGTCCTACCAAAGTGTCTAGCTTTCCAGGAGCCTTCAGGAAGGTTGGGGGGAAGAAAAGGAAGAGGAAAGAAAGAAGGGAAGGGGGTAAGGATTTAATGTTTTCAGTCTGGGAAACATTTCTTGCAAATGCTGGCTGCCACAGATCCCTTTGTATGTCTGGGAATAGCATGCATAGAATAATGGAAATGCGAGACAATGTCACATTTTAAACTCATTTAGTCCTCCCAACAATCCCGTGATACTGGCGCTATCATCAGCAGCAGCCTCCTTTTAATGGGTGAAGAGACCCAGGCATGGAGAAGTTAGTAACACACTCAAGGAGACACAGAGAGGTTAAATAACTTACCCAAGGTCACACAGCTTATAAGTAGCAGACTAGAGATTCGAAGCCAGATGGTCTTGCTCCAAAGTCCATGGCACAAGACTAGATTGTGTACTACATAGTTGAAATTCAAGGTAATCAAGATAACTAAAAATAAAATAAAAGTCATTGAATCAGAACCAGCCATCGGAACATTCAGCCTGGGCCGTACCAGGGTCATTCACGAGTATATTAAGACAGTGTAGCCCAAGAGCTTTCTGGGCTAAAGAACAGAAACAGCCCAATTGTCCACTCACAGCCATAAAATGAATTAGGAGGCCCTTTGTGCTCTGAGCTGGGACAGTTTGGGGAGGTGTATGTCCTACACCACCATTTATCAGAATAATCACGATCCAGAAAGGATACAAATGTATATGAACACAGTCGGGTGTATCCACGGAATACCCCTGGAAGGAATCCAGGAAATGGGCAGCAGGGGTGGCTGGCCATGACCTTTGGGTGAGGCTCCTGGAGGCTGGGGGCTGCGAGCTTGGGCAAGACTGACTTTCTACTCCTCAACTTGTATACAAATTGAGATTCCGTTGTGGAAACCATTCCAAACATACAGAAAAGCTTGTGGGACAGTGGAATCACGGCTCTCATGCAAAAACCTCTTTTCTTCAACAGCTCATTTAAAGAATGGAACCACCCTACCCCGTCCCGGGGAATTCCCAGGCGGTCCAGTGCTTGGGACTCCGCGCTTTCACTGCCCAGGGCATGAGTTGGATCCCTGGTCGGGAACTAGGATCCCGCAAGCCGCGCAGCGCGGCCAAATAAATAAATAAAATAAAATAAAGAGTGGTACCCCGCACCCCCCCGGCGCCCCCGATTTCAGTGGAGTTAGGGAAGGAGGAGAGGGGATGTGCTGATGTAGAAAGACACCCCCCCTCCCCCAGCAACCTCGAGACATTTACAGTTAAAAAGAGCAAACAACAGATGGGTCTCCCCTTTGCATGGGCAGACGCGTGAAAATAGACGTGCTTTGGAAATTGCTAGAATTGAATAGGAGACACCGAGGAAAGTAATTTCTGGCAGTAACTAGACTAGACGGCCTTCTATATAGATAAAATTCAAGGACATCAAGATAACGAAAAATAAAATAAAAGGCCATCGAATCTTTTTCACAAGGTGGGAGAGAGCCTCGTTGTTCACGGCACACCCTTATGCACTGTTGAATTTTGGTGAGCCACGCGTCATAATTAAAACCCATTAAAATGGTAAGAATATAGGATATTTGCTTTGAGTCTTTTAAAAACAATAAATAAGTCATTTCTGATACAGTTGATGTCCTCTGTGAGCTGGGATCACCTTTTTAATTAAAAATTAATTAAGAAAATCATGATAGTCAACTCCTAGCTAATAAACTGGTTAACTAGTAGTTAAATAATGATAGTTAAGGTGCCAGGTCCTGAACTAGTTGTTTTAATCACTTCCTTATCAGAACCCACAGTTATGGGGGTCGGGACTCTCATTATGCCCATTTTACAGATGGGGAAACTGAGTCTTGGCAATTTAAGTTACACAAAAAGCAGTGTATGGGGGGGAGGGGAGGAAGGGAGGGAGGGAGAGGGGGAGAGAGAGAGGGAGAGAGATTAATTTCATAAACAACCTCGCTCACTCCTTTTTTGCTGTTGAGAAATACTTTTAAACTATTTGTTCCCTGGGTGTTGGAACCACAATGATCATGTTTGAATGAATCAGTTCTTTGACTGATTATCTGGGGAGGTTTGCAGTAGCTGGGAACTCACCTGCTCACCTTATCTTCGCAATTTTGATCGATTTATGAAATGAGGCCTTTTCCTCCGTAGCCCATGTGGACTCCCCCCGCCAACACACAATCCCTGGTGTTTGGGGGTCCTTAAATTCTATCTCACACACCACCATCACCACAACCATAACTGCAGATAACATTAATCAGAGACCTCGTGGGTGCCCTTCTAACGTATTTCATCCTCTGGCGACGCTGTGAAGTGTGATCATTAATACCATTTTATACATAGGGAAACTGAGGCTGAAAGAGCTGAAGTCACCTGTCAGCCAGCCGGGGAGTGACGATTCTAACCCTGGCATTCTGACTCCGGAACACAAGTCTCGAAACCTCTCCGCAGCTAGCCCAGTACCTATAAATATAGAAAGGGCCCTCCTAATCAAGAGATGATGACAAAGTCGGCTTGTTATTTTTTTTATGGGGCTGCAGGAATGGTAGATAAGAGAAGCAGCAGCCCTGGGCTGTTGACAGAAGCTACAGATCAGGGAGTCTGGGCGCGGGGGTGGGGGGCATGCATGGATGAGACTTGCCTCCCTGCCTACTTCTTTCCCCCCATCTCTGCCTCTCACCTCCCTGCATCTCCAGGGCACTTTGCTGTTGAGGGTTATTCTTAGCTCCGCACAATCAAACCGTCACTGTCTGAAGGCTAAATGTGGGGGGAGATGGGAAGTGGCGGGGGGGGGAGGGGGTGCGGTGATGGAGGGACGTGAGAAAGCTTTTCTCATCCCCCATATCTGTCTCCCCCACCCCGACACACACACACACACACACACACACACACACACACACCCCACTGGAATTTCCCCAGGACCGCGTTTCTGTCTCACTCACTCTTGGCTATCCTGGTAAACTCAGCCTCACTGTGTGATACTGGGCAGGTGGCTTTCCCTCTCTGAGCCTCAACTTCTTCATCTGTGAAATGGGGGTGATAATAATAACGCTCTCTCGTGGAGGGTGATGGGAGGATTAAATAAAATAAAGGCTAACTATGGGGTTGGCACAAAGAAGGTCCTTGATACAGAGCATCCGTGGTGATTTTTATTTGGCCCCAGGGCCCCTCCGGGTGGGGGAACTGGTATGAATCCTGCTGTTGACTGGGAGTGTCATCACACGGACACTTGTCAGTGCCTCAGATCCAACATAGGGATCCTCATCCCTGATGCCGTCTGGAGCCCACCATGAGAAAGAATCGGCCACCCCATCCGTCGACCGGGCTGGACCACCATGTGACAACTCCCACCGTGAATCTTCAGCTGAATTTTCCAGCTCCTTTACTGTCCTCTCTGTGTGCACCAGGCCTACTCCTCACCCCCACCCCTGACACGGCTGCAGAGGCTAAAGCACGGATGTGCCAACGAGCGCAGCTGATGCTTACCGGGCTCTGCCTGTGATGCTGGGCAAGGAGGGCCCTGTGACGACCTCAGTGTTCTCATCTGAAAAATGGGGGTGACCATAGCACCTGCCCCCTGGAGTTGTTGCAAGCACTGAACGGCCCACGGCGATGACACGCAGGAAGGGTTTCCCACCGCAGGCCCCCGGTCCCCAGGGTGTCAGTGGTGCCCTTTCCCCTGTTGCTCAGCCCAGCCCCCTCCCCAGTTGTGCCCTGACCTGTCCCCACTCAGGCAGGGAAACACCGCCATCTCCAGATTGTCCCTTCAGATGTCTCCTTGTCGTTTCTGCTTTTCCCCAAGCCATGCCCACCTGTCTTAGCCACTGTTCTGTCCACAGTACACAGCCTGTTGTGTTTAGGAAATACATTAATTGTGTGAATGAATGTTTCCTGTCTTCCTTCTAGAAGTCTCTTTCCTTTGTTTGAGGAAGTAAGGCCAACTTGCCCATGAGTTGACTACATTCAAAGTTCTTCCCCTAAATTAATTCATCCTCTAAGCTAAGTTCATCCCCTAAGCTACTATATCTTAGTGGTTAGGAACACAGGCACTGGACTCCTGAAGCCTTGGTTCAGATCTCAACCTTGCCCCAGCCTTCTTTTTTTTTTTTTTTTTTTGGCCGTGCTGCATGGCTTGCAGGATCTTAGCTCCCGACCAGGGATCGAATCCATGCCCCTTTGCAGTGGGAGTGTGGAATCCTAACCACTGGACACTGGACGACCAGGGAATTCCCTCAACCTTGCCCCTTAATTTCTGTGTGACATCAGATATGCTACTGACCCTCTCGGTGCTTCAAGCCACCATCAAGAGTGGTTTTATGGGACTTCCCTGGTGGTGCAGTGGTTAAGAATCCACCTGCTAATGCATGGGTCACAGCTTCAAGCCCTGGTCCGGGAAGATCCCACATGCCGCGGAGCAACTAAGTCCGTGCGCCACAACTACTGAGCCTGCGCTCTAGAGCCCGCGAGCCACAACTACTGAGCCCACGTACCACAACTACTGAAGCCCGCATGTCTACAGCCTGTGCTCGGCAACAAGAGAATCCACCGCAATGAGAAGCCCGCGCAAGACAACGAAGAGTAGCCCCTGCTCGCCACAACTAGAGAAAGCCCGCGCGCAGCAATGAAGATCCAACACAGCCAAAAAAGAAGAGTGGCTTTATGTCAGGGTTAATCTATGTGAGGGGAGGTGTGCCCAGTCTGGTGGGCCCAGAGCCCTTTGCTAGATTCACAAACCATGACCTTGAATTTGGGGGGTGGAGTGGAGATTCCATTAAGGAATGGGGCCCACTGGTGTCTCCAGGACATGGGGGAGGGTCGCCGATCTGAGCAGGCTGCTGCCCCCGCCTCCAAGTTGCGGCGGAGACAGGTGGGCACCAGTTCCTGGGGACCAACGCTATAACCATTTCCTAGATGGCAAAACTGAGGCTTGGAGGGCCTTTCTGTTTTCCGGCCCTCTCCTGGCTGGGGGAGGGGAGAGGAGCTGGGCCGCTGGGGGAGGATGGAAGCGGGGCCGGGGGGTGCGGGTGAGACAAAGCAGGGTTGGGGGCCATTTATTAGCTCTAATCGCTGTCTCCCCGGATGAATTAGACCAAATTACAGCAGCCCGCCCTTAAGGACAGCGGGCTCCCAGCATTGTCTGCGGGAGCGAGCAGGCGGCGGTGGGGAGCGCTGGGGGGGCCTCCTCTCGACAATGAAGCCCCCCAATTAGCCAGGCAGGGAGGCGGGAGAGCTGCAGCCCGGCCCCACCTCACAGGGCTGTGCAGAGTCCCAATGAATTCAGCTCCACGAAAGCCAATTAAAGTCGGCAGGGGGCCCAGTGGGCTGAGGAAGGAGGAGGGAAGAAGTGGGGGAGGGGAGGGGACCACGTGATCCAGGGTCGGGGCACCTAGGCTGGGGCTCCCAGGCCCATGGGGACCTGTACCAGTGGGGGCAGCTGAAACCCCCCAAAGCACAGAAGGGGTTTGAGTTCTGTCCATCGCCATGTCTGCTTCCCCCAGACCTGATTAGGAAGACGGAGATTCACACACACACACACACACACACACACACACACACACACACACACACTCAGAACCTGACTGGCGGCCAGCTTTCCTTGGTAAACCAGGGTCAGCTGGTCAGTCCCTTTGGCCATCTACTCGTGGGGTCCAGGGTCCACTCCTCCAGGTTGGGGGGTGGCGGTGGGAAGGACTCTCCCAGGGGGAAGCAGGCCAGGCCTCCTGGAAGCCTTCCAGGATTGCCGCAGGCCCTCTCTGGGGAGTCCTCAATCCCAGGTGCCCCACCCCTCTTGGAGCTTTCCCCCTCTTGGAGCCCACCTCTGAGACCCCCTCACCTTTGGAGCCCCCTCCCCTTCGCTGAGCCACTCTCTGACTTTGCTCCCTCTCTGTGAGCCCCCTTCCCCACTCGGAGCCCCTCTCCTCTCTGAGCCCCTTCCCCCCTTCCTCCTCCTCTGAGCATCCCCCACCCCCAGCCTGCCTCCCTGGGGACCTGGGGATGGAAGTCCTCAGCTGGGCCTGGCTTGAGAAGCCCCATGATTCTTCCTTGGCCAGGTTTTTGGGGTTTGGGGGGAAGGGGGCTCCCATCCATTTCCCCTTCTCAGTGTCAGAGCAGGCTGCTTGTGGTTCTGCAGTCCACACTGGGTGGGTGAGATGGGGTGGAGGCTGTCATTTGGGACCACAGGGTGACTGTCAGCCGTGGGTGGGTCCACTTCAACGTGAATGATGGCGTGCAAGGCGTCAGCCGCTGCCATGGTGACCCCACCCCCAGGAGCTGCCTTCTATACCAACACACGCCCCTTCACCCACAGCACTGGCTGCCAGGGAGACACAGAGACAGAGACTCAATGACAAGAGACAGAGAGTCATGGGAAAAAGCTGGGAGACCCGGGATGGGGGAGAGAGAGAGGGAGAGAGGATGCTAAGGCCAAAGAGCTGCATCCACGCAGGGCTCTCCCTCACGCTCAGCTCATGTGCACACACGCTGGTGCATCGCAGCCCCCTCTCACCATGCTCCATGCTCAGGTGCCTGGGTTTGGGGTCTTGCCGCTTTCTCCCCTGCCCCCACTGGCATTGGTGCCTGTCGATCTCATCAGTGGTCCCCAGCCATGCACATATAGGAAGCTCCTGCTAGGAACATCAGCTCTTCTGTTTGTCTCCAATGATCGCTTTACCTTTATGCCTATTTCTCTCTCTTTCTCTGCACTCTCTCTCCGTCTCTGCTTCTTTTTGTCTCTCTCTCTGCCTTCGTTTGTTTGTTTTTGGCTGTGCACTGCGCGGCATGAAGGATCTTAGTTCCCTGACCAGGGATCGAACCCCCTGGACCAGGGATCCCTCCTGGACCAGGGATCGAGCCCTCGCCCCCTGCAGTGAAAGCGCAGAGTCCTAACCACTGGACCACCAGGGAAGTCCCTCTTTCTCTCTGTCTTTTTACTCCTACCCTACCTCTGTCTCTCCCCATCTCTGGCTTGAGCCCCTAACCCTGGACTGCTAGGTGCTAGGGGTCACAGGAGGTGACATTCAAGCATACACCTGTGTAACAAGGAGCAGCCGCATGACCATCTGGAGGTGGGGATGGAGCCAGACATGTGGCTTCAAATTTAGCCCAAACGAATTCAACACTCCATGCCTTATCTTCCCCATCTATAAAATGGGCATAATAAGAGTACCTGCGTCTAAAGGATGTCGGGAGGGAAAGGCAGTCCATGCAGACAAGCTCTATGGTGTAGACTGAGTGCCTGGTGTACCCTGAGCACCCACCACACTGCTGTCATCGTTATGATTATTGTGAGTGTCATCCTCACGGTGATGGGACTCATGGAAAGATTTTAGGTGAGGGAGAACAGGACCAGATTTACCGTTTGAAACACTTCCTTGGAGCCCCCTCTGGGGAGCCCAGAGTGTTCCATACAAGCAGCTGGATGGTGGTTACACTGTCTACACACATGTATGATCTCAGGGCGCTGAACACACAAGATTTGTCTGCTTCACGTGTGCAGGTGATGTCTCCATCAAAAGTAGGAGAAATGCCATCAAAGGTCCTTCTGGCGACTTCATACAACGACAGGTGGCGGGGGGGCAGCAGGGAGGAGACGGGACAAGTGTCTCTAGAACCCCAATGTCCCTGCCCTGCTTGGCCACATTTGTGTCCCCATCCTGAGCTTGGCTGAGGGCTGGAAGTGTCAGAAACCCACAGTGCAGGGGCCTGGAAGCCTGGAGCCTCGAAGACTGGCTCCTTCCCTGGCTGTGTCACTGATGATTTGGGGCGATCGGTTCACACTCCCCATGTCGCTGCTGGCTCTGCACTCGGCCCCATCCCGGCCAGGGGACCCAGGCACAGAGCTCTTGGGGCACCAGGCTATGGAGAGCAGGTGAAGGGTCCTCCTTCCTGCCTTTTTGTGCCTAAAAAGCTAACCTTATGTACTGGCTTCAGTGTGTCCCCCCCAAAATTCACAGCCACCTGGAACCTCCACGTGTGACCTTATTTGGAAATAGGGTCTTTGCAGATGTAATTAGTTAAGATGAGGTCATGTTGGATTTGGGGTGGCCCCTAGATCCAATGAATGGTGTCCTTATAAGAGGAGGGGGACCTCCAGGGAGACACAGAGGAGAAGATGATGGTAAGATGGAGACAGAGATTTGAGAGATACATCCACACACCAAGGAACACCAAGGATTTCGGGCAAGCACCAGAAGCTAGGAGAAAGGCATGGGACAGTTTCTCCCCGACACCCTCCAGAAGGAACCAACCCTGCCGACACCTTGGTTTAGGACTTCTGGTCTCCAGAACTGTGACAGGAGAAATTTCTATTGTTGTAAAGACACCGAATTTGGGATAATTTGTTACAGAAGCCACAGGAGATGAATACACCCTGTTTTCCCCAAAGTGGTAGATATTTGTTGTAGAATCTTTAGAAAATATAGATTCAATTTAGAAATTATAGTTGGGCACACCTGGGCTTCCAGGCTGACCCCCCTCTCTAACTAGCTGGGTGCTCCCGAGGGCAAGTCATTCCACCTCTCTGAGCCTCAGTTTCCTCATCTGCAAAAGGGAATAACCAAGCCTGATGCAGAGGGCAGCTGTCCAGATTAAATAAGATAAAACATGTTCTAAAGGACTCGGTGCTGAGGACACAGCAAACGCTCAGACAGTAAAAGCTGAAAGTCCACAGGTGACAGACACTGAGGTAAGCACATTTTAAAAATAAATTTTAACAATCATTATTACCATCTACAATCAGGAGAAAATAGCAGCCACTCCTAATTCCTTTCCCCACTGGTAACTTTTTGGTGAATATTCTTTTAGATGAAAAAAAAAATGTACGCCAGCACCACATGTGGGCTATTTGAAGAAACCAATTGTGCAAAAACGTTATGCGTCCTGACAGGCTACTTACTAGTCCATGATATTAAGCTTATTAAAGATTATGGCTAGTTTTTAAAAGAGTGGTGATGATATTGGAACTATACTTTTTATAAAGAGTCCATATCTTTGAGAGATCATTAAAACATTTGTGAATGCTACCTAATGTCTGGGAATGGCTACAAAATTGAGACGGGGATGGGAACTCACTATTCTGTCTTCTTCCCTGTGTGTGTGTTTGAAAGTGTCCATAATCAAATGCTTTTACGATGCCATGACCCACTCTTTCTACTCCTACCGAAGAGAAAAGGGAATTTATATTCATATGCAGACTTGTTGTACCTGCATGTTCACAGCAGCCTTACTTGTAATCAACTGTTGTATTATAAAGTATCTGGACTTTGTCCCAGGTTCCTGAAAGATAACTTATAAATCCTTGGATTTTCCTTGAGCAATAGGAGTGTTGGTTGCTCGTGGTGGGGCGTGACCACACCTGAGTTTATGCAAATGAGATGACTCAGGATGGGGATTGGTCATGCAGGAAACACCAACCTTAAGATGTCAACCTGACCTTAAGGGATGGGGGGGGGAGGGTAGCTGCAGATTAAGTTCAATCTCATAGCCAATGATTGGATCAATCATACCTATATAATGAAACTCCAGTAAAAACTCTGACCACCAAGGCTCAGCAGAGCTTGTTGGTCCGTGAATGCATCTGAAGTGAAGACAGTCTTGTTGGCGACTATGCCCTTAACTTGTGGGGTCTTCCTTAACTCCAGGTGGTTATGTCAGAATTTCATTGTATCGTATCACAAGAAGCCTGGAAAAGCCAGATGTCATTCCAGGTGAATGGATAGACTGTGGTACATCCACACAATGGAATACTACTCAGCAAGAAAAAGGAACAGACTATACATCCACACAACAGTATGGATGAATCACATACAATTATGCTTAGGGAAATAAGCCAGACAAAAGAGTACATACAGTTATAGATTCCATTTATAGAAGACTCCAGAAAGTGCTAACTCATCTATAGTGACAGATAACAGGTCAGTGCTTGCCTGGGGATGGGGAGGGGTAGGAGGGAGGGATGACAAAGGGACAGGAGGAAAGTTTTGGGAGTGACAGATGTGTTCATTATCTTTATGGTGGTGATGGCTTCATGGATGTCGATACCTAGCAAATTGTACACTTTAAATGCAGCTCATTCGATGTCAATTATACCACAAGATAGCTGTTTTTGTTTGTTTGTTTGTTTGTTTTGCGGTACGCGGGCCTCTCACTGTTGTAGCCTCTCCTGTCATGGAGCACAGGCTCCGAACACGCAGGCTCAGCGGCCATGGCTCATGGGCCCAGCCGCTCCGCGGCATGTGGGATCCTCCCGGACCAGGGCACGAACCCACGTCCCCTGCATCGGCAGGTGGGCTCTCAACCACTGCGCCACCAGGGAAGTCCCAAGATAGCTGTTTTTAAATGTATCTATCTGTTCTTTTTTGTCCACCAGTAAATATTTATTGAGCACCTACTGTGTGCCAGTCTCTCTTTTTGGAGCTAGGGGACACAGCTCTGAACAAGAGAGATCAAGACCCCTGCCCATGTGATAGTTTAGCCGGGGAATACAGACAACAATAAAGAAATTTAAATACACATTCTTTTTTTTTTTGGCCTCGCCACATGGCATGCAGGATCCCAGTTCTCTGACCAGGGATCAAACTTGTGCCCCCTGCGGTGGAAGCATGGAGTCCCAACCACTGGACCGCCGGGGAATTCCCTAAATACACATTCTTTATATAGTCAATCCTCATTATTTTCAGGTTTGGTATATGCAAAATCACCTCGTTGCTAACATTTATTTGTAACTCCAAAATGAATACGTCTGACTTTCACAGTCATTCGTGGACATGTGCAGAATGGTGAAAAAATGTGTCACCCACCACATATTTTCCCTGCTGAGGCTGAACCAGGCAAAGCCCGTCTTCCGATTTCAGCTCAGATTGTGGACAAGTGTCCTTTTCTGGGTGATGTGAGTGTTGTGTTGTCTTTTTTGTGTTGGTGGCAGTGGTGGTGGTGATTTGGCTCTCTAAAGTGGCCCCAAGCGCCGTGCTGAAGTACCGCCCAGTGTGTCCTAAGCCTATGGGGAAAACACGTGTGTTAGATGAGCTTCATTCAGGCATGAATTATAGTGCTACTGGTTGGGAGTTCAATGCTATTGAATCAACAATATATATTAAATGAGGTGTCCCTAAACAGAAACACACGTAAAACAAGGCTATGTACTGACTGGTTGATGAAAATCTTGTGACCCAGAGGCTCACAGGAACCTAACCTCATACTTCCCCCAGGAGCAGTGGTCCAGCATTGGCTAGGTCCGTGTTTGTGGCAACTTTATAAAACAGAACCCCTATGAATAAGTAGAATCAACTATAATACAACAGGAAGGAGTAAGTGAAGGAAGAAAAATTAAGTGGGGCAAGGGGGGACGTTCTTTTTAGAAGGTTTCAGGGAAGATACATTTGTGCGGAGACCTGAGTAGAGGGGATGAGTGAATCGTGTGGGTCTCTGGGGAAAGGCAAAGACCCTGAGGGATGTATGTGTATTTCAAACGCACATCAAAAGAATCACCGTACACACTCTTTTGGAATCTGCTTCTTCGCTTAATGTAGGAGAAACATACTCTCATGTCAATACAGGGCCACCGAGATTTGTTTTCAAATTTAGCTATTTGTCAAAGGAAGATTTCTCACACCAAACATCTCTCGTGCTAAGCCACTGTAGACAACAGTATGGCAGTTCCTCAAAAGATTAAACTGTATGATGCAGTAATCCCACTCCTGAGTATGTACCCCCAAGGAATTGGAAAGAAGGGCTCAAACAGATATTTGCACACCCATATTCATAGCAGTATGATTCACAAGAGCCAAGAGGTGGAATCAACCCAAGTGTCCACTGACAGATGAATGGATAAACAAAACACAGTATATACACAAGAATGGAATGTTATTCAGCTTAAAAAGGAAGGAAATCCTGACACCTGCTACAACACTGATGAACCTTGAGGACATGATGCTGAGTGAAATAAGCCAGACACAGAGGACAAATATTGTATGATTCCACTCACAGGAGGTTGGATGATAAAATGGTGGCTGTTGGTCTCATCTCAGCAGAGCTCCTGGTTCCCCTAATGGCCCCTGAACTTGGGCAGTCATATCAGTGGCTGGTTTTATTTTATTTTATTTTGTAAACTTTTAATTTTATCTTGGAGTGTAGTTGATTAAAAATGTTGTGGTAGTTTCAGGTATACAGCAAAGTGATTCAGCGATACATGTACCTGTATCTATTCTTTTTCAAGTTCTTTTCCCATTTAGGTTGTTACATAATATTGAGCGGAGTGGCTGGTTTTAAATTCGGCCCAGAAAGAGTTAAGTTCTTAAAAAGAACTGTGTTTCCCAGGCCTTACCTGCCCCTTCCCACAGGGACTTAATTGGCACACAAGAGAGACCTGGAGTGGCCTAAAAGAACAGTGGTTTGGGAGGAAACCTGGAAACATTCTTCCCAATTGGAAAGCCATTCTCCCCAGGACCCAGATGTCCCCTCTAGGGACACTGTATTAACCATGCCTTTTTATTTCTGATGCTTTGACATCTGGGGCCTCACAGACCCTGGAAAATGGCCCCTCCCAGGGCTAGCTAATTCCCAGAGGCAGTTAACTTGACCATGAGTGTACTTTTCAAAAACCAACCAACCAATCCAGGGCCCACACCCTCAACCCCCTCCTCTATGGGGCTCTTATACTCTGGGTCACTATCCCCCTGCCCTAATGACCCCAGGGCCAGGAACCAGACAACCAGGGACAGCCAAAGTCCATTGAAATTATTCAAAGTAGCCCATCCTAAGCCTGCATACCCTGCCTTGCCTGTTCATTCTCTAGTAAACCACAATAAAGGTTCTGGCCCATACTCTCTCCCCCTCCCTCTGCTTCCTGACTGACACTGGTGCATCCCCATTTGGCCCTGATTGGCATGGAGTGACCCCTCCTCTTGGGAACCGTAACAAACTCTTTTCAATGGCAGTTGTCTCCTGATCTCTTGGCCTTAATATGCCTCAAATTTTCTATTAATGCCATATATATAATGTCTTTTGGCCACGCCATGCATCTTGCAGGATCTCAGTTCCCCAACCAGGGATTGAATCCAGGCCACGGCAGTGAAAGCGCTGAATCCTAACCAGCAGAACACCAGGGAACTCCCCAATGCTATATTTTTAAATATATATAAAAATATTTTTAAAAATATAAAGACTATATTTTTTAAAATTATTTTTACAAAATTTTGGTCAAATACACATAAGATAAAATTTATTTCTCATTGTAACCATTTTTCAGTGTATGGCCCAGGGGCATTAAGTACATTCACACTGTCGTGCAACCACCACCACCATCCACCTCCAGAACTTCCTCATCTTCCCAAACTGAAACTCTGGTCCCATGAAACACTAATTCCCCATTCCCCCCTTTCTCCAGCTAATATGCTATATTTTAAAACAAACACACCTGCAGGAGTTGTCCCACTCACGTGGGAAGCGGTGGTACCCAAGATATAGTTACAGCAACATTCCAAAGCCACCAAAATTCCCCCTCATAGGGAACTGGCTAAGTCAATTATGATAGGTCTATATGCTGGGATGTTGAAAAAAATGAAGGCGCTGTGAAATAGGAAGCAGGATGCTTTCCCTAAGTAGATCTGGAAAAATCTCCAAGATGGATTGCTAAGTTAAAAAAAACAAAACAAAAAAACAGAGCACAGAATGTGTAGAGTGTGCTGGCTTTTATGTATTAAAAGGCTGACAATACTGTATCAGATATTTGAAAGTTGCTATGAGAGACATCTTAAAAGTTCTCATCACGGGGAAACTATTTGTTACTATGTGAGGTGACGACGGATGTTAGCTAAACTTATTGGTTGTGGTGATTCAAGTGTCAAATCATATGTTGCATGCCTCACATTAATACAAGGTTCTATGTCCTAATAAAACTGGGAGAAAAGGCAAAGGGAATTATACCGCCCCCCTCCAAAAAAAAAGAGGGAAGGAGTAAGAATGGGTTTTTCCCAAAGCTAAAAAAATTCCTTTCTGGGAACTGGGCAAACGCGGACAGAGCTGGGACCCTGGTCACTCATTATATCTCCCTCTCCATCTCTCTATGTATAGATGAATTATACATTTTATATAAAATTCTGTTATATTTTATATAATATATACATATATTCCACATGTATTTATATTCTATATGTATATATTGTTTTATCTCTATATTACATAATATATAGGAATATACATTATATATCGAATAATACACATGCCAAGAGTGAAAATTTCTATGTATATTTGTCCCAATAAAACTAAAATCGCAGAAGACAAAATAAACCAGTATCAATGGTCCCTCTGGAAGAGGCATTTGGGTGACAGGGAAAGATTTGCCAACATACACTCTGGAATTTTGTCCCACGGTGCATGGATTGCTTATGCAAAAATAGATCCTATTTTTAAAAAGAGAGTGGTAGATCTATGTGCCCTGATTTGGCGTGATATATGAGATAAGTTATATTTAAAAATCAACGAGGGACTTCCCTGGTGGTCCAATGGTTAAGACTCCACGCTTTCAATGCAGAGAGCGAGGGTTCGATCCCTGGTTGGGGAACTAAGACCCCTCATGCCGCGCGGAGCAGCCAAAAAATAAAAAAATAAAAATCAACGAAATGAGGCTTTGTAAAGCAAATCTGTGGGAGGGGAAGAGACTGGGGAGAGAGAGACAGGGAGAGAGATAGATCTGAGTCCCATCAGAAAATGCCCATGACACTCTTCATTCTTTCTGAAAAGTTACTGGTGGGGATGGAGCAAACTCCCGTCCCTTAATTTAAATGCTTTAAACAAATAAGAGAATATGTTAACCTTTTGAGTAGTTTTACCACCCTCTCCCCATGTGTTTCTATACCTTGAAAACTTTTGCTAATAAACACGTTGCTTCTGCAAGCAAGGTTGGTAGGGTTTGTAGGGTCCGTAGAGTCCCCTGCAAGTATCACTGGGTTGCATGCATCATGCTGCTATGAACATACATGTACGGGTTTCTGTGTGGACATATGTTTTCATTTTTCCTGAGTAAATAACTAGGAGTTGAACTGCTGGGTCATATGGTGATTCTATGTCAACTTTTGGAAGAACCTCCAGATTGTTTTCCATCATTTTCTCTTCCCGCCAGCCAGCCATACACGAGGGTTCCAATTTCTCCACAGCCTCGCAGACTTGTTATTGTCTGTTTGTGACCTTGAGCCGTCCTGGTGGAGTTGCTGCAGGTTTCAACTTGCATTTCCTTCATTGATGTCCAGCATCTTTTCTTGTGATCCTTGGCCATCTGTATACCTTCTTTGGAGACATGGCTATTCAAATCCCTTGCTTTTTAAATTCTTTATTCTTTTCATTGTTCCTTTTTTCATTCTTTTATTTATTTTTATTTTTAAAAATTTTTATTGGAGTATGGTTGATTTACACTGTTGTGTTAGTTTCTGCTGTACAGAAAAGTGAATCCTATACATACATCCCTATATACATATACAAATATCCCCTCTTTTTTAGATTCTTTTCCCATATAGGTCTTTACAGAGTATTGAGTAGAGTTCCCTGTGCTATAGAGTAGGTCCCTACTAGTTTTCTATTTTATATATAGTAGTATGTCTATGTCAATCCCAGTCTCCCAATTTATCCTGCCACCCCTTTCCCTCCTGGTAATTTTCATTCTTTTAATGTTCCCCATCCACCTGCCTGTTAGGGAACTGTTCTCCTCCCCACTTTACAGATGAGGAAACTGAGGCTCGGAGAGGGGCAGTGACTTGCCCACAGTCACAGAACAAGAACCAGTAGCAGCCAGAGATGGGAGCTGGGGTGGGGGTGGGGCTCTGGTATGGGGACCCCACCCAAAGAAGAGGGATAGAGGGGCCTCCATTCAAGAAGATGAAATGAAGACCCAGTTTAGGCAGAGGTGGGTCTCAGAGCGGTCCCTTCTCACCGCCCATCCCTAACATGCATCCTGGGTGCACAGAGCCACACACCCATGTGTCAGCTCATGGCTCACGCTGGCTTGTGGGCAAAGGTACACAGGCAAATGCAGGCACACCAGGCACCCACGCACGAGCGTGTGCGTGCATGCATGTGTGTGTGTGTGTGCGCGCACGCACACACACACACACACACACACATATTCCTCTTCAGATTCTTCAAAATCAAAGCCCCTGTGAGAACCTAACTCAGCCCAATGGCCTCCCTGCCTCTTCCTGGCTGGGGTCCAGGCCACTCGTGTGAATATGTGTGTGCGTGTGACGGAAAGACGGAGAAGGGGTAAGACCCACCAGAGGAGCAGAGGCAGACAGACACGGGGAGATGAAGGGGGCAGGAGGCCCTCCTTCTGTCCCCTGGCTGACTTGGCATCATGCCGCGGTCCTCACAACAGGCCCTGGAGAGGAGGACCGTTATGATGGAATTTTCCAGAAGACAAGGTAGAGGCTCAGAGCGGCCTAGGGGTTGCTCAGCTATTCATGGTGCGACTAGGGGCCCTTTTGCAAACTGGAGGCTGAGGTCTAGACCATCAGTTCTCCTGGTTTGGGCTGCACACTCTTTATCTTCTTTTTAAGTGGTTTCACATAAAAATCCGGATCTCCAGCTTCTCTGAGGAAAAAAAATGGGCGGATCAGGCCAGGTTGGGCTTGCTTTTCCGCCTGGTGACACGTGGCCGTGAGCAGAGGCTGGGGTGGACCAACGTGGCTGGCTGTGGTTGTGTGTGTCCTTTGTTACCGATGTCGCTGTTTCTGCGTGTGCTCGTGTGTTTGTGAATCCGTGGATCTTTGTGGCACGGATTGCGCCTGACCATGGCGTGAGGGTGTGTGAAGGGGAATTCGCGGCCCGTGTGTATTTGATGTGGTCGCTCTGTCCCATCTGTGCATCTCCAGCCTGTAAGCGTGTGCCTGGCTGTGTGCGAGACACCTACTTGAGTGCGTGTCCTTTTCAGTTCTCCGTGCGTCTCAATGCTGTGTGTGAGCGTGAGTGTGTGAGTGTGCGCGTGACCTGTTCATCTGTGTCCATTGGTGAGGGTCTGTGCCTGTGTCCTGGTGCCTGTTTGTGCTAATGACATCTGTGATCATGGGGGTTGAGGAGACGGGCCGTGGGGTGTCCCTGAGTGGAAAGCCTTGGGTGGTGCTCTCTGGGGTGTGCAACTGTGTGTACAAGGGGGGCCCTGCTCCTGGGGCCCGGGGTCCAGCCTCCTGCCCCTCCCAGCCAGTCCAGTGCATTTTTCCAGGACATCCCAGGCCTGAAACGGAGAGGCATCCTCCTCCCACCTTTCCTCCCTCCCCTCTCCTCCCTCCCCCTCTCACTTCCTTCCCCTTTCTTTCCCTCCCCTCCCCTTCCCTCTCCCCACCTCTCCCCGCTCACTCCCCTCTCCCAGCTCTGCTTGAAAGCAGCAGGGGAGAAGTGGCCGCAGGCTGCCATCAGCTCCAATAGGCTTAAGTGGCCCATTTCCTGGGCCAGCTGTGCGCCCACTGCAGATACCATTAGAGTAATGAGCCCACAGCCCCTCCCCGGCCCCAGCACCCAGGCAACCAAGGAGGGAGTGTCCCCAGATCCGCGGGGCTGCTGTTCCCTGCCTTGTGCACTTAAAGGGGATGGGGGCAGGGAGGTGGGAGGGAGAACCCCAGAGAGAGGCAGAGACAGCGGACAAAGATGCACACAGGGTCAGATGGAGCAGAAAGGCAGAGACAGAGGTGGAGAGGAAGAGAGAAGGAGAACCAGAGACACAGAAGGTCAGAGACAGAGAGAGAGAAGGAGACAGAGGGGAAGAGATGGAGATAAAGACAGACCAAAAGTCCGGCAGGCAGGGAGAGAGGGAAATGAGAAAAAGGGGGAAGAAACCGACAGACAAAGACAGACACACAGAGTCTCCAAGGGGGAGAATCCCAGAGGACCAGGAGAGAAAGGGCAGAGAGAGGGAGGGGGCAGGGGAGGAGAGAGATACAGGGGGAAAAAGAGAGGGAAACAGAGAGAGTGACAGAGAGGAGAAAGATGCAAACGACCAGACATAAAAAGAGAAAGTGGTCCAGGCCCGTGAAAAGCCATCAGAAGGGAGATGGGGAGGACAAGAGAGAAAGCCTGGGGGATCCTCCCAGGAAAGGAGGCAGGAGTGGTGATTGGGGAGGAGACCAAAAACAGACTCAGGCAGGCACACAACTGACAGAACCGGCCTAGGACCCCCCCGCCCTGCCCCCAAGTTATTTTGGCAGTAAAACCGGTAGCTACAGGTACCCTGTGTTCACTGTGTGCCAGGCCCTGCGCTAAGCTCCGGATGGGACTCATTTTGATCTTTAACTTATTTACCCAGCACCTGCTACATTCCAGGCGCTGTGCTAGACCCTAGGGACACCTTGGCAGCGAAAAAACAGAGGGAAATCTGTCCTGGTGGAGCCGATCTTCCAGTGGAAGAGGCAAACCAATAATTCCATAAGAAACAGATAATCAGAGACAGCAGTTACAGTTGGCCAGCCTGGGGGCTTGGAGCATCCCCTTCCTCCATAAGTTGCCCCATGATCTGGCAATTCCACTCCTGTGTATACCCAAGACAAATTACAACATACATCTGTGTGAAAATGTATACAGCAGGGTTCATAACAGCATTATTCCTAATAGCCAAAAAGTGCAAGCAATCCACACATCCATCAATGGATGAATGGATACACAAAATGTGGTGCACCCATACAACAGAATATTATTCAGCCTTAAAAAGGAATGAAGCACTGATTCATGTGACACGTGGAAGAACCTTGAAAACATGATGTTCAGTGAAGGAAGCCAGACACAGAAGGCCAGACACAGAAGGACACAGAATCACACACAAACAGAAGGTGTATGATTCCATTTATATGAAACATCCTGAACAGGCAAATCCACAGGGACCACAAGTGAATTAGTCGTTGCCAGGGGCTGGTGGAGGGGGAATGGGGAGGGTCTGCTGATGAGGACGGATTTTTCTTCTAGGGGAGTGAAAGTGTTCTGAATTAGATTGTGGTGATGGTTGCACAACTCTGTGAATATACTAAAAACGGACAGAATAAAAACAGTACGAATTGGGCTTCCCTGGTGGCGCAGTGGTTGAGAGTCTGCCTGCCGATGCAGGGGACACAGGTTCGTGCCCCGGTCCGGGAAGATCCCACATGCTGCGGAGCGGCTGGGCCCGTGAGCCATGGCCGCTGAGCCTGCGCGTCCGGAGCCTGTGCTCCGCAACGGGAGAGGCCACAACAGTGAGAGGCCCGCGTACCGCAAAAAAAGAAAAAAAAAAGGTGACCAGTGCTCTTCAAAATTGTCAAGGTCGTGGAAGACAAGACTGGAGGAGATGAAATGCCATGTGGGAGCCTGGACCAGCATCCTATTAATATTTAATAAGATTAAGTTAATAATTATAATAGGATGAATAATCCAATGATATTAATTCCATTAAGAGGAAAAAATGGTGAAATTTGAATAAGATCTATAGTTCAGTTAAATAGTATTCAATAGGACAATCAGGGAAACTTGAATAAGATCTTAAATTAGTTCATTGTGTTGCATCAATGTTCATTTCCTGCAGTTATCAACAATGTTAAATCAAAAGAAGATGGGTCAGGACTTCCCTGGTGGCTCAGTGGTTAAGAATCTGCCTGCCAATGCAGGGGACACAGGTTGGAGCCCTGGTCCGGGAAGATCCCACATGCTGCAGAGCAACTAAGCCCGTGCACCACAACTACTGAGCCTGAGCTCTAGAACCCGCGAGCCACAACTGCTGAGCCCGTGTGTCACAACTACTGAAGCCCATGCGCCTAAAGCCCGTGCTCCACAACAAGAGAAGCCACTGCAATGAGAAGCCCACGCACCTCAACAAAAAGTAGCCCCCACTCACTGCAACTAGAGAAAGCCCACGTGCAGCAATGAAGACCCAATGCAGCCAAAATTTTAAAAAAATAAATAAAAGAAGATGGGTCAAAGGTAGATGGGACTTCTGTGTACTATTTTTGCAACACTTTATAAGTCTAAAATTATTTCCAAGTAAAATAAACTAAAAGGAAACAAAATGAAACAAAATCTGACTAGACTCCAGCCTCCTGCCAACAGCTGTGTGAGTAATCCCAGAAGCAGCTCCTCTAGCCTTAGTCAAGTCTTCAGATGACGCAGCTCTGGCCAAGAATCTGACTGTAACATCACGAGGGACACTGAGCCAGAACCACCCAGCTAAGAGGCTCTGGACTCCTGGCCCACAGAAGCTGTGAAATAATACATGTTCATTGTTTTAAATGTCTACACTTTGGGATAATTTGTTATGCAGCAATAGCTGACTGATACAGTAAGAAATGGACCAATACATAGGAAGTGTTTCAAAGGCAGCCTCTAAGAGTTTGGGGACACTTAAATATCCATTTGTAGGGGCTTCCCTGGTGGCGCAGTGGTTGAGAGTCCGCCTGCCTATGCAGGGGACACGGGTTCGTGCCCCGGTCCGGGATGATACCACATGCCACGGGGCGGTTGGGCCCGTGAGCCATGGCCGCTGAGCCTGCGCGTCCGGAGCCTGTGCTCCGCGATGGGAGAGGCCACAATGGTGAGAGGCCCGCGTACCGCAAAAAAAAAAAAAAAAAATCCATTTGTTTGTGGTGGTCCATCTAGAACATGCCTATGGGCAGCTTCAGATCTCAGAGAGAGATCCACTCACTCATTTAACCAACATTTGTTGAGTGCCTACTGTGTACCAGGCACCGTTATAGGAACAGGGACACAGCATGCACAAAGCAAGTAAAAAAAATCACTGCCCTGGTGGAGTTCACACTGTCCTGGGGGAGATAGTTAAGAAACAGTATCAGTACATAAACTATATCATATTAGATGGTGTTAAATGCTAAGGAGAAAAATGAATCAGGGGAAAGGGATGGGGAATATAAGATGGGGTTGTGTGAAAAATCTTAGATAAGGTGCCCAAAGGAGGCCTCACTGAGAAGCCAACATTTGAGCAGAGGCTTAAAGAAGTGAGGGAATGAGGCATTTTAAGCAGAGCAAATAGCCAGTGTAAAGACTCTAAACAGAAACATATTTCACACACATGCACATACACACATGATCAATTGGTAACAAACCATTATGCACTTTGCTTTATTCATTTAATAATAACATTCTGAGGTATTTCTCTCTCTGTAAATAAAGAGCTTTCTTGTTGCTTTTACTCACTGTATAATATTTCATTGCGTGGATTTCTCATAACTGATTTAACCAGCTCCCAGTTGATGGGCATTTATGTGGTTTTCACTCTTTTTTTCTATAAACACACAGTGCTGGGAGAAAGTCTCCTACGTGTGTCATGTAGCACATGTGTGGTTCCAGCTGGAGTGTAAATTCTCAGCAGTGGCGTTATACAGTCCAAGGACATGCTTATTTGTAATTTTGGTAGATGTCATCAGATTGCCCTCAGGGGACGTTGTCGTCATTTTTAAACAGCTTTCTTTCAACTGGCGATTACAAATAAAGCTGTTATAAACGTGTATGGACACATCTTCATATGGACATATGTTTTTATTTCTCTTGGGTAAATATCAAGGAGTGGAATGGCTCCTAGGGGAGGTATATGTTTAACATTTCTAAAAGCTGCCAAATGGTTTTTCTGAGAGATTGTACCATTTTCTGTTCTCACGGGAAGGTTTTATACAGGAGAGTGACTTTCTCAGGCTGATGTTTCCAAGAGCTCCCTGGGGGCGTGGGAGTGGGGAGGTGGAAGTGTCATAGGGAACCAAGAGGAGACGGAGGCACCATCCAAACAAGTGATGATGTCAGCCTGAACCACAGCCGTGGTGGGAGGATGGAGAAGCGTTGGGAGGGGTAAGGAGAACCCCTGGCAACTGATAAGAAATGTGACTCAGGGTTGTGCTGAAGGTCTACAGCAGAGATGTGGGGGACTCCTTGACCCCCTTGGGTACCCTGGAAGGAGGTGGATGAGAAGAGGGGAACCAGGTCCTTCCCAGGCTCTTAGGGGCAGTTGGAGCAGCTGGGCTGGGTAGCTGAGCAGCAGGCCATCCCTTCAAGGACTACCCTATGTGCAGCCACCATCATTTCAAGGTGGAACATTTTGGATGGCACAGGCAGGTTTGACTGGCCTTCCCTGAGATTCAAAGATGGCACCCCACAAGTCCAGCTCGACCTTCCTGACTCCCATCTCCCCTGCACCAGCTAGACCCAAACTCACTTGCCAGTCCTGCAATTCAGCCCATGTGGAAACCATTCCTTCCCCAGTATATCAGTTATCTATGGCTGTGTAACAAATTACCCCCAAACGTAGAAGCTTCAAAAAATATTTACGATCTTGTTGTTTCTGAGGGTGAGTCCAGGACAGATTCATGGGATGATTCTGGCTAAGAGTTTCTCGTGAGGTTGCAGTCAGATTGTCAGAGAGAGCTAAAGAGTTGACTGGGGTTGGAGAATGGTTCCCTTACATGGCTGTTGGTAGGATGCCTCAGTTCCTCATCACATGGGCCTCTCCAAGGGGCTGCCTGAGTGTCCTTATGACATAAGAGCTGGCTTTCCCCAGAATGCTTGATCAGAGAGAGAGAGAGAGAGAGAGAGAGAGAGAGAGCTCTATTGGTCACACAGACCAACGTTGATATAGTGAGGGAGAAGCCCGCCCAAAGGTGTAAATACCAAAAGGGGGGGGTCACTGGGGATCATATTGGAGATTGGCTACCACACCTACCAAATTGGAGGGTTTGACTTCCCTCTTCTGAAGCATAGGCTCATCAACATCTACGACATATTAGAGATAAACTCATTTTCCAGGGTGCTAGGGTCTCCTCATTTTGAGCCATTTTCCTGGGGGTCTGCAAAAGGATACCTGTCCTCTTTAGGAATCCTTTGGTTATAAGTAAAAGGAACTCAACTCAAACTGTCTTGAGGAAAAAAATATATAATAAAGGGAACTTGCTGGTTTGTGGAACTAGGAAGAACAAGATTAACTCACCTCAGACATGGATAGATCCAGGGGCTCAAACACCAACATCTCTGTCTTTGAACTCTCCATGCTATCATCCACTCCCCAGACACACACTCATCTCTCCTAGCAACTCCAGTGGACAAAGAGAATCTTTAACATTAGATCTAGCATGAAAGTCCCAGGGAAGGATCTGATTGGCTCAGCCTGGATCATCTGCCCATCCCTGAACCAATCACTGCAGCCAAGTGGATAGGATATTGGCCAGACTGGGTCACATATCCCACCCTGTGGTCCTGAGAGGGAGGAGCATCTCCAACGATGCCCCCCCAACCATGTGCCATTTAAAAAAAGAAAATATGCCCCAGTCAAGACTTGAACTGCTACTGATCATAAGGCATGCCCTGCCTTCACAGATGTTAAAAAATGCATGGCTTAGAATCAATGAAATGTGTTTTATCACCCCCATTTTACAGGTGAGAATGCCGAGGCACAGAAAGGGTAAGTTGCTGACCCGAGGTCACACAGCTAGGAGGCAGACAAGTCATGTTTTGAGTCTAGGCTCATGGTCCAGAGCCCCTGCATCTAACCACAGTCCCATATTCAAAGCTCTCTTGGTCCATGGCCTCTACACAAATGTCTTCCACATATTAGGTGAACACAGACATCTTTTCACAGCTTTCCTGTGGCTGCACTGCTCAGAAATGCTTCAGTGTTCCCAGAGCTTGTTCTAACATTCTCAAGTGTGATTCCCTTGTCATTGGAGTGGTTGTCACTTTGAGAGTCCTTAGGGGCTCCCATGTGGTCCAGCAGCCCCTGACATTTCTTGGCCTCTTTTTTTTTTTTTTCCCTAAAAGCTTCTCTGGGGGCTTCCCTGGTGGCGCAGTGGTTGAGGGTCCGCCTGCCGATGCAGGGGATACGGGTTCGTGCCCCGGTCTGGGAGGATCCCACGTGCCGCGGAGCAGCTGGGCCCGTGAGCCATGGCCGCTGAGCCTGCGCGTCTGGAGCCTGTGCTCCGCAACGGGAGAGGCCGCAGCAGTGAGAGGCCCGCGTACCATAAAAAAATAATAATAATAATAATAAAACCTTCTCTGGATTTGAGGCATTATAGTGTATTGTTTAAAAGCACCAGTTTTAGAGTCACACTGCCTGGTTCAAATCCCTACCTCTGCTAACTTCAGAGCTTGGGTTCTTGGAAAAACTATCTAACCTCTCTGGGCTCAGTTTCCTTATCTGTCAAATGGAGTTGTTGTGAGGACTAAATTAGTTAAGTCATATCAAATGCTTAGAATAGTGCCAGTATCCATTAGCGTTAGACATAGTTTGATTTTGCTAGTATGCCATTATTTTCTTTTTTAAAAAATTGGTGGGTCTTCCCTGGTGGCACAGTGGTTGAGAATCCGCCCGCCAATGCAGGGGACAAGGGTTGGAGCCCTGGTCCGGGAAGATCCCACATGCCGTGGAGCAACTAAGCCCATGCGCCACAACTACTGAGCCTGTGCTCTAGAGCCCACGAGACGCAACTACTAAAGCCTGCACGCCTAGAGCCCATTCTCTGCAGCAAGAGAAGCCACCGCAATGAGAAGCCCACGCACAGCAATGAAGAGTAGCCCCTGCTCGCTGCAACTAGAGAAAGCCCGCATGCAGCAGCAAAGACCCAATGCAGCCAAAAATTAATTAATTAATTAAAAAAAAAAACCTGGTATGAGTATCTCATTTCTAGAGAGCATTCCCCCTCCCCCATCTCCCAAGTTATCCATTAATGCTGTCCTCCTAAAGTGTCCAGTGTTCTCCTAGGCAGAATTGCACTCCCCTGCCGCCCATGAAGTCAGCTGGGAGACATGAGATTTGCCCTGGACCAATTAAATGTGAGCTTAAGTGACATGTGCCCTTTCTAGGTGGAAACTTTAATAGCCAGGGCACTACTCATCACTTTGTCTCTTTCCTTCAGCTACAGTGACCAGTAAAGTTTGAGATGATTGTGACTCCATCAACCTGTATCCTGGAGGAGTACACATACAGCCCTCTGCCAAATCCCGGCAGAGGGGCTAGCACAAGCAAGAAATACATCTTGGGGTTTTGAACCACTGAGATTTGGGGGATGTTTGTTACTGCAGCATAAACTTAGTCTTCCCTAACTGGTACACCCTTGGTTTCTGAAATCTCATTGTTTCCACCACAGAGACAAGCAGAGATTTTGTAGTACCTGATTCAATATGCCATGCCGTAACTGTTGGTATGCCCATACCTAGGACAATAGACGTAATATTGCACCCCAGGACCCTGGCAACATCAGCTAATGTGCACTTCTTCATCCAGAAATTGAGACCAAATTGAGGGCTTGAAAAAATTGTTATCTATGCCACAATCTCCCCTGATGTCTGTACATCTCTCCATCCTTTCTCAGAGCTGGCCCTTCCCAGACCAGTGACATTTTAAGGCTCTATCTCTCAACCATCTTGCTGATGACTCATTTTTTATTCCTGTTCTAGAAGCAATTCTGCACACAGAGAAATCTTCTCCCATTCCCTCCCCACACCTTTCCTCCGCGCCACCCCCACCCACCCGCCCACCCAGCCACCAGCGGGAAAAGAGCTTCATCTGGCATCACTGTGTGATCCTGGACAAGCCCTTCTGTCCCTGTTGGACTCAGTTTACCTTGCTACGGTTCAAGTAACATTTTTCTGTGGGCTATTCTGGCTCTGCTATTCTATCTGGCTCCAGCATGTTTGCTCTTTGCTTTGGCTGAGCTGGGAACATGACCTCATGGAAATCATTTTCCTTAAACTAAATCCTCTGCTTCCTTCTGGATAAAACATTCATCCATGAAGACTTCACCTTCCTGACCACATCAGTTAGGATTCTTTGGGTTGCAAGTTAACAGAAAACCCATCTCAAACACGTTGTTATTGGTCAACAACAACTGTCAATGAAAACAGCAACAGAAATTGATCCCCCATTCCCTGCCTTTCTATGCCCACAAAAAATGGTACCTGGACCTTCACGCCTCTGTTCATATCACGTCACCACCCTGCTTGCCAAAAAACACAGCACAGATGGGGCAGAAACATAGCCTTTGAATCAAACACTGCATGACTATATTCCCTTAACAGAATTTAATTGCACCCAAAGTTTAGCTTCAAGAGATTCTGAAAAATGTAGTTTCTAGGCTTCCAGCCCCAGCAGTACAGCATGTAGAAGGAGATAGATCCTAGCCTTCCAGATCCCCCATAACACAGACATGTGGATGTGACCGTATTAGACTTTCCAGCCCAGCTCAGTTGCCCTTTGAACCCAGTTACGTGAATGAGCCCAGGCGAGAACCACCTGGCCAGACCACAGAATCTTTAGAAATAATAAATTGTTGTTGTTTAAGCCTTTAAGTTTTTGGGTTGTTTGTTATGCAGCAATAGATAACTGATACATTACTGGCCTGTTGAGAGAATGCCATTAGTGGACCAATTAATTGATCCATCCTTTTAGGCAAGCAGACAAAGGCTCAACAGAGGCAGCAAAGGCTTAGTTTCCGTCTCTCTCTCCCTCTCTACCTCTAGGTGTCTGTGTCTGTCTCTTTCTCTTTCTCTGTCTCCACCTCTCTGTCTCTCTTTATGTCTCTGCCTCTCTGTCTGTCTCTCTGCTCTGCCTGGGCTCTGTCTCTCTCCCTCTCGTCCTCATTCTCCCTTCACATCTCCATGTCTCTGCTTCCCTCCCTCCCCCCACACCCATTCAACCTGGGACCCTGGGGTCTCAGGAGGAACTCCACAGCAGCAGGTGGTCAGACAACCTGAAACCCAGGGATTAGTTGCTCTGCCCCTCCCTCCCCTGCCAACCCAAGAGATTTGATATCACTGACTTGTCCTCTCCACCTTGATTAAATTTCCTCCTCTTCACCTGTGAAGTCCCCTGCGTTAGCTGATGCGGCCGATCCTGCCCTTCACTCTGCAGGTTCCCGGTCCCCTCCCGGGTCCTCCCAGGTCACCAGACAGCCACATGCATACTAACACCAACTGCACCTGCCTGGGTCCAGCCTGAGCCTCCCCACCTCCCCCTCCCCAGCCCCCAGCACACATGCCTGGATCGTCACCTCCCACCCAGGAGACTTGGGGACATCGACCATGTTCTCAGATAAAAAGCTCACTTAAAAGAAATCAGCGGTCGGCTGCTTAGGTTGTTTTTCCATTTTTCTCTTCCTTGTTTTGAGGAGACACGAAAATGTATGAAATTCGTGTTTCTTATCCTCAGATTTTTAAAAACTTTTTATTTTTTAAATAATTATAGGCTCTACAGGAAGTTGCAAAAATAGCACAGACGGTCTCTTGTACCCTCCTGCCAGCTTCCTCCCCAGTAGTATCATCTTACATAACTCTAGTACATTCTCAAAATCAGGAAATTGACATCGGCACCAACTGCTAGGTAGACTGTGACTCTTCATTTTTCCGATTTTCACTTTAAGCTCCCCTCGGGTGCACACAGCTAAGCGTGTGCAGACGCACTTCTAGAGTTGCACACACATGACATACACATGCACATGGGGACACACCTGCATCCATGGGCATGAGTCGCTCGCACAGCGTTGCATGCACACATGTGTGCAAGCCAGTTCAGATGCCTTCACAGATGCACACATACACACAGCTGATCAATCACACAAGTGCTTGGAAAGGGACACTTGAACACACATGGGACTCTGCACACCTGTGTAAAAGTGCACCTCACACAATCACACCCATGCGCAACACATGCACAGCCACACATCTGCAAGTCACTCACACACACACATTCAGGAACCTATGCAAAAGTGCACACACACAGCCACACCCATGCATGCATACGCACACACACACACACACACACGTATGCACACAGAGGCAAACACACTGCCTTGCCTACACAATAACCCATGCTGGAAAAATCCACACAGCAAATTATTATTAATATCCTCAGCAGCCCCCCTCCTAAGTCATTCTAGTCACCATGGTTTCAGGAGGACATTGTCTGCATTCGCCAGTTTCCCTCCCTCTCTCTCTCTCTCTCTCTCTCTCTCTCTCTCTCTCTCTCTTCCTCCCCACCCCTATTTAAAGAAAACATTTGCTACCTCGGTATAAGTTTTACTGGCTTTGGATTTAACAGACATGGACATATATTCAAAGTTCTAGAAGGGGAGAAAGGAGGCTGTACCGAGACCTGCAATTTTAACCTTCACAGACCCCACCCCGTAATCTGTCCCCTACAGACCTGGTCCTCATCAAGACTCACCACCATCCATCCTGCCAGGGTCTTGGGAGTCCCCTCGACACTTCCTGTGCTCCCTACCGAATTCCCACCTCCCCGCACACAGCTTAGTCTCATCCATATTCAAAAGCAGGACCCTTCCAGCGACATCCCGAACGAGGATCCCCCTCACTCACTCTGTTCCACACCGACCTGGTTGCAGTGCCTAGAACGGGTCATGTTCCCTCACACCTCAGGGCCTTTGCACATGCTGTGCTCACCTCCAGTAACATTCTTTGCTCTCTGGGTCTCTTAGTTGTGCCAATGCACCTTTCTGTCTCAGCCCACACAACCCCTCCATAGAGAAGCCTGCCCTGGTCATCTCATATCACTCTGTACTTTTCTCCAATGCCCTGTGTTAGAATGCTTCCTCGTTTACTGTCTGTCTCCCTTTCTGGGTTATAAACTCTGTGAGGGCACGGATATTTGTCTGTCTTGTTCATTGCTCACCTAGAACAATGTCGGGCACATGGCAGATGCTCAATAAATACGTGGTGAATAAAGAAATGAGTGAGGAAATTTCCAACCCCCAGGCCACACCACCTGAGAAAAATGAGAATCAGATGGGTCTACGTGATTTTGAACTGATTAGGACAGGAGAAGCCGGGGGGATGGAGATGGTCTTACTCGTTTTAAAAGGAATTTTACATTTAGGAACAGAGCAGCTCGCATTTTGTAGAAGTGCAATTCATGAACATAGGTTTGTGTCCACATAGAAAAAGCTCTGGCAGGGTGTGCTCCAAACTGTCAAGAGAGATGGTACTGAGTGGTGGGGCTAACTGAGAAGTGTACTTTCCCTCTTCACATCCTTCTTCAACCTTTTTTACAGACTGCATTTTCAAATTGCACTGTAGTGAATAATGCAGTTATCAACTGCCTTGTAGTTGTAGTAATAGGTAAGTTGTCATTTAAAAAATACTTTAGGGCTTCCCTGGTGGCACAGTGGTTGAGAGTCCGCCTGCCAATGCAGGGGACACGGGTTCGTGCCCCGGTCTGGGAGGATCCCACATGCCGCGGAGAGGCTGGGCCCGTGAGCCATGGCTGCTGAGCCTGCGCGTCCGGAGCCTGTGCTCCGCAACGGGAGAGGCCACAACAGTGAGAGGCCCGCGGACCGCAAAAAAAAAAAAAACTTTAAAATGAGCGTGTTTGCTAATATGGCAGTTCTGCTTCCAACCACTTATCTTGAGGAAATAAATGTGAACCTGTACAAAGAATGAGTCCCGAAGAGCTCTGTCACAAACGTGCTTTAGCCCTAAACTGTGAGCAACCAGTAAGTATGTCCAATGATGAGGCTCTTACTTAAACGGTGGGGCAGCTGTATCAGAAAATATAACGGAGGAATTTCAAGATACAAAAAGATTTTCCTATCTGTTATGTGAAATACTGTGCTGAATTATTCCATTTTTGTAAATATACAAATGAGAACACAGATATATCAGGGGGGAGGATATTAAAAACTGCTAGCAGCAATTCCCTCTGCATGGGGTAGTCGTGGGTGACTTTTATTTACTTTTTTGTTTTTCTCTAACCTTTATCGGCAGGTAATATGCACTCACATAATAAGAAAAAGACAACAAGTAAGACAATTTCTGAAAAGATGAAATGAACCCCTTTCCATCGACACAGATCTGGGTTCCTCCCCCTCAGTACTAATGACATTTGAGGCCGGATCAGTCTTGCTTTCGGGGGCGGTCCTGCACATTGCAGGATGTTCGGCAGCATCCCTGGCCTCTACCCATTATATGCCAGCAGCACCTCCATCTAAAGATGTCTCCAGACATTGCCAAATGTCCCCTGGGGGAGCAAACGTCCCAACCCAGATGACTGCCACCGACTGACTGTATGCTCGCCCACCCACACACTCTCCCTGTTTCTTGGGCCCCTGAGCTGGCTCTCACAGGTGAGCTGGGACACTGCAAGGGACAAGAGTGACACGGGGATTATCGGGCTCCGTCCTCATCTGCGAGGCCTTGCTCCCAAGTCCCTCACCTGACCGGGGCCTCCCAGCAGCTGCCCTGAGCTGAAACCTGAGCCCCTCTTCTCACGGCTGAGGCTGGCGACAGAGGCTGGGTGGGCAGGCGCGCCCGGACCCATGGAGACACAGCTGATGAGCCAGGGGTGGAGCTCTGGGGGCCCAGCGGGCTGAGCAGCAAGCAGTGTCTGACCACACCTCGGGAAACCTTACCCTTGTGAAACCAGAGCCCCTTAGATTCTTAGAATGTGACTTTATATTCCTCGGCGTCGCTCAACCCTTGGCTGAGTAGATGTGGAGGGCTTGGTCACTTAATCATGGATTGCTTCAATCATCATCATTCTTCAGAATCACTTATCACAGATCAGCGGTCCTCACTGCAGTGGGGCAGCGGGGTCCTTCCTTCCCAGAGGACACTGGGCAATATCTGGAGACATCTGTGGTTGTAATGACGGGAGGGGCTCCTGGCATCAAGGGGGTGGGAGCCAGCACCCTACAGTGCACTGGATGGACCCACCACAGAGAAGGATCCGGCCCCAAGTACGGAGTTGGGAGACCCTGACCTAGAGTCACACAATAATGAAAATCACAAGTTAACTTTGTTTATCATGCATTCGGTATCTACCAGTCTCGCCATGGGAAGTCCCACTGAATTCTCCGAACCCCCATAAGTGGTAAAGACTAACATTGGCCATGTTTTCCACGTGAGGAAAGTGAAGCCCAGAGAGGGAAAGTGTCCAGTGCAAGGGCACACAGCGAGTGAACGGCAGAGCCGGATGTTTGGCCGGGAAGGGCTGGAAATCTCAAAGCAACGCTACAGCCCATCTACTTGATGGTTTCACTACACAACTAGGAAGTCCCATTTGGTGTATGATGCCAGCACCTCGCATGCAGTAGACACTCAATAAATGCTTGTTGGATGAATGAAATGAATTAGAGAGACCATCAGACAAATTCAAAGCAAAACCATCTACAGAACAACTTTTCTGCTCTCTTCAAATGTCATGGAAGGCAACGACAGCTTGTTGAGACAGGAACACCAAATGCAACGTGTGATTCTGACTACATCCCAGATCGGAAAAGAAAAGAGCTCTAATGAACACAATGCTGACTGTTGGAGAAATCTGAATATGGATTACATATTGGATAATAACATTGACTCAATATTAAATTTCATGAATTCATTGTATGATTATGTAAGAGGACAGCCTTTTTCTTAGAGGTGCCAAACCCCTTAACGGGCTCGGTGACAATGACAGGATATATATATTAAAACGTGAATAACAAAATGTGAAGTGAAGTGATGGGTACCCAAGAGGTCATGGTACTAGTCTTGTAAACTTTTTTTTTTTTTGGCTGCGTTGGGTCTTCTCTGCTGTGCAGGGACTTTTCTCCGGTTGCGTCAAGCAGGGGCTACTCTTCATTGCTGTGCGTGGGCTTCTCATTGTGGTGGCTTCTCTTGTTGCGGAGCACGGGCTCTAGGCGTGCGGGCTTCAGTAGTTGTGGCTCACGGGCTCTAGAGCGCAGGCTCAGTAGTTGTGGCGCTCGGGTTTAGTTGCTCCATGGCATGTGGGATCTTCCCGGACCAGGGCTCGAACCGTGTCCCCTGCATTGGCAGGTGGATTCTTAACCACTGTGCCACCAGCGAAGTCCCTAGTCTTGTAAACTTTGATATTCATTTCAAAATAAAAAGTGAAAAACCAATATATGGAACTACTCAGCAGTTAAAAGAAACAAATTACTGATAACACCAACAACTTGAATGAATCTTCAGAGAATTATGTTGAATGAAAAAAAGCCATTCCCCAAAGCTTACATGTTGGATGCATCCCTTTATAGGACCTTCTTGACATGACAAAACTGGAGAAATGGAGGATGGATTAGTGGTTGCCCGGGGTTAACAGGGTGGAGTAGGAGGACACCGGGTGTGGCTTTAAAAGGTGAACAGGAGGGACCCCCGCAGTGACAGAAATGTTCAGTGTCAATATTCCGGACGTGCATCAATAGTTTTGCAAGATGTCATCATTGGGTAGAGGATACACTGGATCCTCCCGTGTTCTTAGAAATGCATATGAATCTACAATTATCTCAAAACTTTCGTAAAAGATATATAATATTGTCTAAAATTTTCTGGGCACTTATCATGCCCCCAGCACTGGTTAAGCACGTGACATGTGGGTTTAAAGAAAGATACTCGCCACAACCTGTCAGGGGGATCCTGTCACTGCCTCCATTTTACATATGCAGAAACCATTTCTGAGGCATAATGAGAGTTTTTTGAGCAGAAGGAAAGCATATCAGAATCTCTGGGGGCATGTGAGGGGAGAGGCGAAGGCTTACAAAAGATAATTATCATCATGGTCACTGTCATTTCTTGAGTGGTAACTATATGCCTGACACCGTTTACGTGCCCTCCCTGTTGTTAACTCTTTTATTCTCACTACATCCTAAGGGGGTTGATGCTATTAGCAGCTCTGTTTTGCAGATGAGCAAACTGAGGCATGGAATTTATCTTGAGGGAAATAGGGAGCCACGGAAGAGGTTAGAGCAGGGGAAGTACATGGTCAAACTTGCTGCCAGGCTGCGTGCGTTCGGTGACTCTTACCACAGAGACTTTTCTCCTGCACATGAGGGTCAGCTCATTCTTCTTTGTCCCAATGCCTGGGTTCCTGAGGCACTGTTTATAGTGAACTGGTGAGGTTTGAGGGTTGGTAGCACCCCGATTTACTGCCGGGGAACACCTCCTTCCCTAGGTCTTGGGTCTTGGATGGGCTGTCAATTCACACATCCCACTCAGTCAGGGGACAGTTTCATGACTTTGAGACAATTGGTGGAACTTTCTCAGAATGTTCCACCTGAGTGGGAGGAGGTCAAGATGAATAATGCCTTTGCTACAGGCTCAACCGTGGTAACTGAAGCTCCCTCAAGGGGACATCCATTGGGTCTTGCTCTCCAGATCCCCAGAACTGCCCCGTGTCCTATATTCAGCTAATCCTGTGAACAACCCAATTCTTCTGTAAGGCTCATTGGTATGGCTTCTGTTGCTGGCAACCAGAGTTCCTCCATTGAAACTCCAACTGGAGGAAAAAAACACTCCTGTGTTTCCTCTCTATGATTGCTCTTAATACTTCAATTCTGACACCAAAAGGTGTAGGCTATTCCCACACACAAAACAGTTCTCAGACACCAGCTGGGTACCCTGAATTCAACTCAATTCTGACACTACAAACCCTGAGATAGCATCAGATCCCATAGGTTAAGGACCCAGTCCCACAAGACTGCTCCCACTTCATATGCCAATCACAAGCCCAGGCCATCACCTGTGCCTCTGACTGACCAGCTGTAAATGGGAGGCTCCCTTGATACCTTCCTCGGGTTGGAAAATTTGCTGGAATGGCTCACAGAACTCAGGAAAACAGTTTACTAGATTACACATTTATTATAGAAGAATACAACTCAGGTCTTCCCTGGTGGCGCAGTGGTTGAGAGTCCGCCTGGGGATGCAGGGGACACGGGTTCGTGCCCCGGTCCGGGAAGATCCCACATGCCACGGAGCGGCTGGGCCCGTGAGCCATGGCCGCTGAGCCTGCGCGTCCGGAGCCTGTGCTCCGCAACGGGAGAGGCCACAACAGTGAGAGGTCCGCGGACCGCAAAAAAAAAAAAAAAAAAGGCAAGGTATGGGGAAAGGGACGGAGATTCTATGCCCTCTCTGAGTGCGCCACCCTGCCAGCACCTCCATGCGGTCATCAACCTGGAAGTTCTCCAAACCCATACTTTAAGGGATTTTTATGGAGGTTTCATTATGTAGGCAAAACTGATTAAATCATTGGCTATTGGATAACAAACAACACCCATTTCATCTTTACTGCTATTATCACTTAGGAAATTCCAAGGGTTTTAGGAGCTCTGTGCCAGGAACAGAGAAAAAGTCCAAATATATCTATATCTGTATCTATATCTATCCTATTATAAATCACAATATCACACCACTCCAAGCTCTTCCAACCACTTTCCTCTCTGCTTTTCACTCCTATAATCCTCTTGCTATCCTGCCCCATGACCCCAAAGCTTTGGGGTAAGCCTGTAACTCTCATTTCATAACCAACACATTGATTGATTGAGTCCCTCAGTCCTTAATCGCTCTTTGTCCTTCAAGCCTCTCAAACTCACCTGGCAAGACCTTGTTACAAAATGCACCCAACTGTCACACCCTGTTAGAATTTAGAAAAAAGAAAATAGCAAGTGATGTTGAGGATGTGGAGAAGTCGGACCCCTTGCAAACTCTTGGTGGGAATATAAAATGGTACAGCCACTGTGGAAAACTGTATGAACAGTATGTAGGTTCTCCAGAAAGCTAAATATATAATTACCATATGATTCAGCCATCCTACTTCTGGGTCTTTATCCGAAAGAATTGCAAGCGGAGTCTCAAAGAGATATTATCACACCCATGTTCATAGCAGCATTATTCACAGTAGTCAAGAGGTGACAGCAACCCAAATGTTCACTGACAGATAAATGGATAAACAAAATGTGAGCCATCCATAAAATGGAATATTATTCAGCCTTTTAAAAGGAAGGAAATTCTGACACACACTACAACATGGATGAACCTTGAAAATATTAGCCTAGAAAATAAACCAGACACAAAAGAATATTGTAAGATTCCACTTACATGAGGTACCTATAATAGTCAAATTCATAGAGACAACGTGGATTAGGGGTTACCAGGGACTGAGGGGAAGGGAGAATGGGGAGCTTTTGCTTTAATGGACATGGAGTTTCTGTCTGGGGTGATGAAAAAGTTTTGGAAATAGTGGTGATGGCTGCCCAGCATTTTGAACGTACTCAATGCCACTGAAATGTACACTTAAAGGGGTTAAAATGGCAGATTTTGTGTTATACATATTTTACCACAATAAGTAAGTGCACACACACTAAGTAATGGGATGTCATCTCCATGATTAGGTTATAAAAGACTGTGACCTCCATCTTGCTAGGAGACTGTTGTCTCCTGGGCTAATATGCTTTATTTTTAAGTTAGTTTTATTTTTATTATTATTATTTTGGCCACGCTGTGCAGCTTGCAGGATCTTAGTTCCCTGAGCAGGGATTGAACTTTCACCCTCGGCAGTGAAAGCGTGGAGTCCTAACCATTGGACCGCCAGGGAATTCCCACCATGGGCTAATATGCTTTAATGAAGCAATCCACAATGTTGGAGAGACCCGCAAGGCAAAGAACTGACAGCCACCTCCAGCAACAGCCCTGTAGGAACTGAGTCCTACCACGAACCACATGAGGTTGGAAGTGGATCCTTCCCCAGTCAGATCTCAGATGAGACCACAGCTCTGCCCAACACCTTGAATTCAGCCAGAAAGGCTCTAAGGCAGAGCACCCAGCTAAGTCACATCCAAACTTCTGACCCACAGACACTGTGAGATGATAAATATTGTTGTTCTCAGCCACTAAGTTTTGGGGTAATTTGTTACACAGCAATAGCTAACATACTATTATCATTATTATTACTATTATTACTGGCTTACATTTTATAAAGTGAATTAAGTATGTGGGCTTTAATAGACATACCTTTGAAGGGTGGAGTACCTTCCTCCTGGCTAGATGTTTGCCCTATTCTGAGCCTCAGTTTCTTCATATGTAAAATGGGGAAAAAAATGGGAGTAATGAGGATGAAATGCAGGTACACTGCTTAGCTGAGGCCCTCTACGTGGGAGCTGTCAGGTGCAGGGGCTCCTGTGATGAGGATGATGATTGGGGGCACAGGGACTGTCTCATCTCTGCCTTGTCTAGTGTTGCCCCATCTGAACACAGGCTCTGAGGTTGGTGAGCTTTCAGCAACTGTTTGTCAATGCTAGATCTGTGCCCCTCTGTTCTGCCTGTATACCCTGTTTGCGCATGGGGGAGTTCCTGGCAAGGGACTCTTCTGCGTGTACCCCTGGCTCCATCTGCGACCCTGAATCTGCTGTGTCCACCTTCACAGATGACACGTCCACGGGGGACCAAGGGCGATTGGGCTGCGGGCGATGGGCTTGGGGAGAGCTGGGGGAGGGAGGCAGCTCGCCTCGCTCACCGGATCCCCCCTCCTCGCCTCCTGCGAGTCTCGAGACCCTCAGCACAGCCACTTCTCCCCGGCACTTGGCAGAGAGGACACGCGGCAGGCGTTGCCCTGGCAACGCCGGGATGCCCAGCAACAAGTCCACGGCGCGTGTCACGTGCCCGGGGCAGACCAATCCGAGCGCCCGCCCGGAAGCGGGTCAGTCTGGGCCAAAGTCCGCCTCCCTCCCTCCTCCCTCCTTCCCCCACCGCCAGCAGTTCGGAGCTAATTACCGTAATTGCTGTGGGAGAGCTCCCGGATGCGAGGGGGCTGGGGCTGGGGGCTGGGCAGGCCCCGAGGGGTTGAGCAGGGAGGGCACGGAAGCAGGACCCTTTTACTCCAGCAGCCTCGCCTTTGCTTCCATAACCGCCATCAAAGCGCCATTAAGCGCCTACTGTGTACACCTACTGTAGGGGAGGAGAGTCGGCGCGCTTGCGGCAGGGTTGGAGATACTCGTGCTTGGGTATTTCTGGGTTTGGGGGCGCGAATCAGATCAATGGGTTTGATTCGTAAGATGCGTGGTCTCAGAGGAACTGTTCAATCGCTGTTGGCTTTATTGACACACACACACACCCTCCCCACAACCAGCCCTCCCAGTCCGCTAAGTCTCGATTTCCGCCGGTACGAAAACTACGGAAAATACGCTCTTGAAGGGAGTGTATAAAGGCTTAGCTCTGGATACAGGGGTTCGAATCCCATTTCGGCCTTTTACCGTAGCGTGACTCTGAGTCCCTTAACTTCTCTGAGCCTCTGATTCCTCATTAGTTAAAAAACAAATCGGGAGATCCCAATATCTATTCGTGGGAGATGTATTTATTGAGAGAACGTATGTGAGGCACATAGTAGGCATTCAGTAAACAGAAGCTAATCATCGTCATTGTCCCAGCTCTCAGTTATGGGCTGTGAGACCTCCCAAGTGTCATTTAATGGCTCCGAACTCAGTTTCTTCCATAGATAAAATGAAGGGATTAGATAAGGGGCCTCGTGCCAAGTTGGCTGTCACTGGCGTTTGTTTCCTTGAATATTTTTTTTTTTAAAGAAGCCTAAATCAGGGGCTTTCACGTGAAACTCTCCTGTGGGCATTTGAGTTTTCCATCCTTCGACTGGCTGATCTTTTAAATTCCTTCCAGTTCTTTGCTTTGTTCATACTTTCATCAACAAACATTAATTGAGCACCTACTGTGTAGTGAGCCACGCTGTGGGTCTGAATGCTCAGCCTCATAACAGAGAACATAGGCTCCAAGGACTATATATATATCATTGACCACAGGATGTGGCCCAGGATCTGAGTGGACAGGAGGGCATATCTGGCCTGCTTTCAGTTTCTCCAGGGCTGGTTCCCACCTCCAGCCTCATACTTGCTGTTCCCTCTGCCTGGACAGCTCTTTCCGCTGATTAACTCTCACCTTTCCTGTCCCGGTACAAATAGCCCAGCCTCAAAGAGGCCTCCCTGATACACGCACAACTTTTCTCCGCCTCAGCTACGGATGTGCTGCCCTCCACCACTGTGACTGTCAGGAATACTGTTCCTGTCCCCTCCTCTGAATTCTGTTCCTGTCCCCTTCTCTGCCACTAGGATAAGCAGTCAGAGGAAGGACAGTTGCAGGGGAGGGTTGTACTGGAAATTTTATCAATACTGTTTCTGAAGCATGTCTGAAAGCTTAGAAGGGAGAACACGGCGTTCATTCAGGGTCCTTCCAGGACTCAGGGCTGGAGAGGAAACCAGGTCTATACAGATTGGCAGCTTGGCAGCTCAAGAATCACCCTTCACAGACCGGGGGCTGGTCCCACTCAGGACACAGACACCAACCACGGAATGTGGCTACACATGGGGACTCTGGTTTCAAATGGCAGCCCTCTCCTCTTCCCTGCTCTGGTGTGGGCAAGCGTCTCAACCTCTCTGTGCCTGCTTCTGTCTCTGGGAAAGGGTGCTAATAGCAGGGAGCTAGGGATGTTAATGTGAGGATATGATGAGGTAGAGAGATCCCACACCTAGTGGGTGCTCAATAAATAGAAAATTGGTTTTGAAAACAGGTAGATACTGAGAGAGGAGGCATTCAAGGGAGCGTCAGGATGGCATGGGAGGAGACATCCAGCCCCAGCCAACTACCCTCTCTTGGTATAACATTAAGCTAGCAATCTGGCCTCTCTGTGCTTCCCTTTCCCCTCATCTTTCAAACAGGAACAAAACTCCAAGTTCTGGCCTCCTGGAGGGCAAGGGTGTAAGATCAGAGCAGATAACAACCTCAGAAGGGTTCTGGAAGGTTCTGGAACGCCCCAACCTGGTACCCACAGCATCACTCACAAATATCTATTGGGGCCCAATGTGTTCCAGACATTGCGTTTGGTGCTAGGACTGAAAGGAACTATGGTAGAGCCAAGGAAAAGAGCATCCAAGAGAGGGGTGGGAAAGCGGATTCTAATCTTGGCTGGGTCCCTGACATGCTGTGTGAGCTTGAGAAAGTTGCTTTCGCTCTCTGGGCCTCATCAAAAGGAGGGGGGGGCGGTCTTTGTAATAGGAAGACCTCCTTTCAGATCCCTCCTCTGCTCCCTCCTTGCTGCGTGTCCTTGGGGGAATCTCTCCACTTCTCTGGGCCTCGGTTTCCACATCTGAAAAATGGGATTCAGTTATTCTGCAGTGGCTGTGAGGAGTAAATGAGATCATTCATTCACTCAATGGCTATCAATTCCGAGCACAGGGAAATACAGTGGGGATTAAAATGGGCAAGATCCTTGTCATTTTAAAGCTCTAAGCTTATAGTTAATGACAGATAATTAAGCATTAGTATCATCATAATTATATTATACATAAAGTTCTCCAGTATGTACTTATTACATATAAAGTGGCAGTGTTTGGCACAAAATAGATGTTCAGGAAACACTAGGTCATATTACTGCAATAGTTCCAGGACACACACTGCAAGATGCTCCCCTCTGTCACAGGGTCTGAAGTGTTAAAATGCCTGACCTTTGGGGTGATTCTCCCTCAGGACTGAGACCTTCATTAGGGATTCCCTGGCGGCCTCAGGTGGGGAGGGCAACCTGTGTGTGGTCCTGTTTGTGCGCTCTGCCCCTTCTGGGTAAATGCCTCCATTAATCTCCCCCTGCCTGGGCTTGAGGGTCAGGTTTCAGGGCTCCAGGCAGATGTTGTCCAGAGTAGCCCTGTTTCCTTAATCCTTGGGGCTCCAGGAACTGTCCTTAGAAGAGAGAACAACAGGCCTGCTGAGGCCACCATCTGTGCATTCTCGATTTGTAAATGCTCATGAGGGTGGCAGGAAGGAGGTCTCTATAGTAACGGCTGAGGAAGGGGCTGCGTGTGTGTGCCTCTGAGTGTGTGTGTGTGTGTGTGTGTGTGTGTGTGTGTGTGTGTGTGTAAGGCAGGGGACAGGGAGGAAGAATCATCCCAGACCCTTAACTCTCACTCCTAAACCTTTATTTCTGCCGTGATGAGCTATTAATTAATACTCACTGCTGGCTTATTATCCCCAGAGATAATTAGCTACTATTCCTAAATGGAGTCTCCTGGGGAACATTTTCTAAAGAGATTCATTCATTTCTGCCCACCTGCACCTGCCTGGGATACAGGCAAATGTTGCAGATCCTGGGGACCCAGGGAGAGAAAAATGAACAAAGGGGACTCTCCGTGAAGCTGAGATTCCCAGCGAGATGACAAGGGCAGAGCTCGAATTAGCAAGGGCACAGTAAGTGATTTTTAAATGCCAGCTATGATGATTCTATTCTGGAAGGTGGAATGGAGCCTCCTAAGGTGCCACTGTTTGCAAGAGAAAGTCACCCCATCTGATTAAATGGACCAGTCAGACCCAAAGGCAGGCAAAAGGAGGAAACATTCTGCAACCAGTGGTCCTGACTCCAAATGTGCCAAGTCCAGATTCTTTCCCGGCCTTTGCACATGCTGTTCCTGCTGTCAAGAACACACTTCCTGCAACTTCACCCAGCTCACTCCTCCTCAGCCTAAGGTCTCAGTTTAGACAGTGTTGCATCCTCCAGGAAGCCCTCCTTGATTTACCCCTCCTTCCTTGACCTGGATGGGGGCAGGTGACTCCCTTGGGTTCCCACAGTGCCCCAAATCTCCTCCATCACAGCTTTGTTCACTGGGAACTGTAATAGCCTGGGACTATCTATCTCTCTTACTATACATTTTGTCAAAGACTATGTCTTGTTCCTGGGCTTCACTGGTGGCTCAATGGTTAAGAATCTGCCTGCCAATGCAGGAGACACAGGTTCGAGCCCTGGTCTGGGAATATCCCACATGCTGCGGAGCAACTAAGCCCGTGTGCCACAACTACTGAGCCTGTACTCTAGAGCCCACAAACCACAACTACTGAGCCTGCGTGCCAAAACTACTGAGCCCATGTGCCACAACTACTGAAGCCCGTGCACCTAGAGCCCATACTCCCGCAACAAGAAGCCCCCACAATGAGAAGCCCTCGCACAGCAACGAAGAGTAGCTCCCACTCGCCGCAACTAGCAAGAGCCCACGTGCAGCAACTAGCAAAAGCCTGCGTGCAGCAACGAAGACCCAACGCAGCCAAAAATAAATATATATATATATATTTTTTTTAAAGACCCAATGCAGCCAAAAATAATTAATTTTAAAAAAGACTATGTCTTGTTCTTCTATACATACTATTAAGTGAAAAAGAGCATTTTGCAAGGTATGAATAGAATGCTTCCTTATGTATTAAAAAAAAGGAAGAGAAGAAAATGCATACTTATTAGGTGGCTGAAAAAGAAACTGACAATACCAAGTGCTGACGAAGATGTGGAGCAATTGGAACTTCCATCCACTGCTCACAGAAAGGCCAAACAGTGTGGCCACTTTGGAAAAAAAATTGGCAATTTCTCTTTTTTAAAAATATTTATTTATGTGGTTGCATCGGGTCTTAGTTGTGGCATGCAGGATCTAGTTCCCTGACCAGGGATCGAACCTGGGCTCCCTGCTTGGGAGCACAGAGTTTTAGCCACTGGACCACCAGGGAAGTCCCTTGGCAATTTCTTATAAAGTCAAACTTACCAGGTCACCCAGCCATCCCACTCCTAGGTATTTACCCTACAGAAATGAAAACATACTGTCCACACAAACACCTGTACTTGAATGTTTAGAGCAGCTTTATTCATTATCTCCAAAACCTAGAGATGTCCCTGAACCCATCACCCCTGCACTGGTGAATGGTTAAGGAAACTGTGCTCCATCCACATAGTGGAATGCTACTCAGTAATAAAAAAGGAGCTGATTCCCAACATACACAACAACATGGATGAATCTCCAACGTATTATGCTGGTGAAAGAAACCAGTCACAGAAAGTTGCACACCATGTTATTCCTTTTTTTTTTTTTTTTTTTTTTTTTGCAGCATCCCCCCATCCCCCTTATGTGATTCCATTTAAATGACGTTCTGGAAAAGGCAAAATTGTGATGATGGATATCAGTTACCAGGAATTATGGGTGGGGGAGGGGATAGACTACACACCCCCACCCCTAATTAGGGGGCAGTGGGAACTTTGGGGGATGATGGAACTGTTCTGTATCTTGATTATGGTGTTGGGTACATGACTATGTATTTGTCAAGATTTATAGAACTGGGGACTTCCCTGGTGGTCCAGTGGTTAAGACTCTGCACTCCCAATGGAGGGGGCCCGGGTTACATCCCTGCTCAGGGAACTAGATCCCGCATGCCGCAACTAAGAGCCCACATGCCACAACTAAAGATCTTGCATGCTGCAACTTAAAAGATCCTGCATGTCTCAATGAAGATCTTTTTTTTTTTTTTTCAATGAAGATCTTATACGGGGCAATGAAGATCCTGTGTGCTGCAACTAAGTCCCGGTACAGCCAAAAAAAAAAAAAGAAAAGAAAGAAAGAAAAAGATTTATAGAACTATACACCTAAAATTTATAGAACTATATACCTAAAAATGTGAATGTTACTGTATATAAATTATACCTTAATATGTCTGCTTTATGAATTCTTTAAAAGGTTAAAGACATAAAAGATGTGTGTGTAGGATGATGTATAAATTCGAATATGCATACAGGACCTCTGGAAGGGAACAGGGAACAGAATGGACATTGACAAGAACTTAGACCTTAGAGTCAGCAGACCGGGGTCCCCATCCCAGCTCCAGCCCCCACTCACTGCAGTCTGTGGAGAAGGGGTTTGTCTCTGCCACATCTGTAAAATGGGGCATTTTGTATCTGCTCTGCAGCTTGGAAGAATTGGCAGGAGAATCTCAAAATTCTAGGTGTAAAGACGTTCTCTGCTCTCCTGGAGGTATGAGGGGGAACCCCAAAAGAAGGCAATGTTGGGGGAAGTGGTGAGGACCGTGAACTTTGGAACCAAGAGTCAGAGCTGTGTTCAAATCCCAGCTTTGTTGCTTGCTCACTTGCTTTCCAGGTGGCCTTGGGTTAGTTTCTTAGCCTCTCTGGGCCTCAGTTTCCTCATCTGTAAATTGGGGACAACAATGGTATAGGTATCTTACGGGGTCGCCTTAGGAATACTTGGCACGTAGAGTGTTGGGCACAGAGCCCCGCACAGAGTAAAAGCTTGAGCAGGGAGAGAAAGAAAGGGGGAAAGGTTTTTCTGTGTTTGTGATCTGCTCCTGTCCTGAGTGACCAGACCCCTGGCCATCTCTCTCTGATTAAATCTATTACCACCCTTGACCATCCTCCAACACATCCATCAGGGCCGGTACCCCTGCCCCCAGGGCTTTTACACCAACTGTCCCTTCAGCCCCATATTTGTCCTTTAAATTTTCCCACAGTCATCGCCTCCCCACCTTTCAGGTCTCAGCTCAGATGGCCCCACCCCAGAGAGATCTTCCCCAACCTCCAGCCTAAAGCAATGTCCCTCTCACCAGCCAATCCCACTCTACCACAGGGGCCAGCAAACTGTGGGCCTTGGGCCAAATGAGCTGCACCTGTTTTTACAAATAAAGTTTTATTGGCACACAGTCACATTCATCCATTTATATATTCTCCAAGGTTGATTTTGAGCTACAACAGCAGAGGGGAGTAGCCACAAGAGAGACCGGCTGGCCTGCGAAGCTGAAAATATTTACTTTCTGGCCCTTCACAGAAAGTTTGCTGACTCCAGCACTATCACAATCCCCCAGTCTGTTTTTTTCATAGCCATCATCTCTGTGTGAGGTTATCGTGTTCCTTTGTTTACTTGTTTATTATCTTCTACACTAAATGGAGGCCAAAAATCACATCAGCTTGGTTCCCTGTTGTATCTCCCAGTGCCCGGCACATAGCTGACATTCAAAAAAATTTTTTTTGTGTGGAGTAAACGAATGCATAAAGTAGGCTTGGGCAGGGGGAACAGATCTGGCCAAATTTTTCCAGAATGTTGGAGGAGGAGGGGGCTTAAGAAATCCTGTAAACAAACTCTTGTTGTAAATAAGGGGGGGTCAGACCCTGTGTACACTGCACAGCCTTGTAGAAGACAGTGACGGAGCCAGATCTCAGGGTTGAAAGGAAGAGCCTGGGGTCTGAGTCTTCTTGTTACTACAAAGCCCACCCCTCTGCAAAAGAGATGGAAAACGGGACAATGAAATGCAATGCATAATTTTGAATTGGATCCTGGCTTGGGAAGAAATACCATAAAGGACAGGACTGGGATGACTGGTGAAACTGAAATATGGACTCTGGATTAGACAGTGGTGTTGTAACAACTTTAACTTTTTGGTTGAGATCGTTGCATTAAGTTGCATAGCAGACTTGATCTTGGGGAATGCGTGCTGAAGTATTTAGGATGAAGGGGCAGTTGTGTTTGCAATTTACATGATTAGAACAGAGGCAAAGATCTCTATAGAGAAAAAGACAAAGAGAAAGCAAATGTGGCCAAATGTTAACGATGGGTGGGTGAATCTAGGTAAAGATGATATGAGAGTTTATTGCCTTGTTCTTGAAACTTTCCTGTGGGTGTGAATTTCTTTTTAAAAAAATAGAAAGTTTTTTTTTTTTTTTTTTAAAGAGGGAAACAAATAAATGAGGCAGCCACCCCCAGGCTGCATTCCTGTTTCTTCCTCTTCCTTTTGTAGCAGGCTCCCTGCTCCTCCTTTGGAGGTGGGAAGCCAGAACTGGCCTCCGCATGGGAGGCAGGATGGAAGAATTAAACCAGAGCGTTTCAGACGAACTCCCACAAGTCACATAGCTGACAGTGAATTTGTTGAGTACCTACTATGTGTTAGGATCCCCTACAGCTTCTGCACGCATCATTATGGGTTTGATTGAACTTTCTCCCAGTGTGTGTGGATGGGGCTAATCTTTGGTTTGGCACTTTGCTGACAAACGCTAGGTACCTTATCTGATGCTCCTGAATCCATGGGTGATCTACAGGCAGCTCATTTGTGAGGTCAAATTCCACAAAATGAGCAGCTCCTTCATAGGACGTTCATACTAGGGACAGCACAAGCTATGACACAAATCCCTCTATTGTCACACATACTACATTTGAGCATAGTTATAACTTCATGTCTTCACCCCCCCTAAAGGCAAGATGGGTTGCTGAATTCATGTATATGTCCCTGGTGCCTAATACAATAAAAGTCTGTTGAGTAAATAAATGAGTGGAATGTCTCAGAAAATAATAAATAGCTACATTATTGGGAAACTTATCATGTTCAGATTATTTCTAGTGCCATGCCATGCTGCACTGGAGCCTGAGGCAAAAGGAAAAATTAGTAATGCCGATCCTGTCTTTACTGATAAAGTTTGGTATTTTGTTCATTGTGGATTTTTTGCAGTAATTCTGATTTCTTAAAACATTGCATTGAAATATTATTTATCTTGATTACTGAGGGGTTTTTTTGTAGCCCCTTAAATTTTGCACCTGAGGCCAGTGCCTCCCTCACCCTAGCCCCAGTCCTGATTATTTATTTCAACATGCAATCCACACCATATCATTAATTCCTCATCTCAATGCTCTGAGAAGTTACTACCATCATTGCCATTTCACAACTGAGGAAACTGAAGCACAAAGATGTTTGATTATACCCAAATACCCACAGCAAGGAGGAGAAAAATCTGAGTTTGAACCCAAGTTCGTGTGTTTTTTGGCTCAGACCCTGCTCCATAAAGCAAAACAATACACTAAGTTATGAGTTGGGTTCTGAATCAAGGAATCGAAAGATCTAGGCTAGAGTCTCACCTCGGCCCCAGCCTCCTCTAAGCCCTCCAGTCCCACAGACCTCAGTTTCCCTATCTGGAACTGGACTTAAATATTCTGCACTGTGCCGTTTTTACCCCAACACAGTTTACTAGCTTTCTCTCTCCTGATCCAGCAATAGCACAAGCTGGGGATGGGGAGAAGCAGGTACTGGCCAGCGTCCCTGAGCCAACACGGAGTTCAGAGACCTAGGAGGGGGTTAGACCCTGTGGGAAGACCCTGAGGAACACAATGAGCGTTCCCTCCCCCTCCAGAAAACCCCTAACCCAGGTTTTGGGCAGATGCCAGACTTTTATTCTGAAGCTGAGGCCACAACCTATGAGGTAATCTTTGGAATTGCATTCGAGGCGGAGTCCCATTGGAAGGCTGGCGAAGCCCCTCCCTGGGTTCCCGGCGCCCCGCCTCCCCTGAAGCCCATAAAAGCGCAAGTCCCCGCCTAGGCAGCCAGTGGACACCTGCATCTGCCTGCAAGACGGGAAGCAGGTGAGGCACACAGGGGAAGGGCCGAAGCCGCGTGGGGGGAGGGGTGGTCTGAGGGATCCGGGCCCCTGTGAATGGCGCTGGTTTGCAGGTCAGCGCATGGACAGTTTCCCAGAAAGCGACAAAGACTGTGAAGTTTGACGGTCTGGAAAACGGAGACCAACCGCGCTGACTACCTGGGAGGTAAGTTCTGGAAACATGCCACTAGGTGAGGAGAAGGTATGAGTCCTAGTTATTGACCTCTCCGTCTCTCCCCCGCCTTGTGCCGGGAGGCGCACCTGGAAGAGGATCGGAGGGGAAAGAATTGTAGTGGAGGGGAGTTCCCAAGAGGGAGAAGAACAGAGGGGACTAGGGTGAGCTGGGGAAGAAAGGGAAGCAAATCAAGTTTTCTTCAGCACCGAGGTTGAGGACAGCTCTCCGACCAACAAGGAAGGAAACTGCTATTTATTTCAGCACCGAGACTCAGGACAGCGCCGCTCGGGGTCCAGGAAGGGAGCCACAATCTGCTTCAGCACCAGGGCTCCGGACAGCTCCTAGGGGGTTCCCGGAGCCGACTTCATTTCAGAACCAGGACACTGGACAGCTTCCCTGGTACCGGGAAGCCCCTGTCCCCTGACGGGGGAACAGAGGGTGGTCTGAAGTGTCTGACGTTTCTGGAGACTTGACCCTCATTTAATGGATCTTTCAACGAATTGTTTTCCAGATAAGCAGGTGAGATGAAACCGCACACAGAAAAAAATCTGTAATTCCCAACAGGTGAAATGGCCAATCCGTAGGACGGAGTGGGGACAGGCGCCTGCCAAGATGGCATTACTGTGCTCTTTCCAGACTTCTGTGAGAAGCATTGTGCCAAGCATGTTACATACATTATATCATGCCATCTTCAGCCCCAGGACATGGGTGTTATTACACTCAGGTGACAGGTGAGGAAACTGAGACCCAGAGAGGGGCAGGGACGTAAGAAGCCCAAGGGCTCTCAGCCCAAGGGTGAAGCTGCAAGTCAACCCCACATTTGTCCAACTCCAAAATCCATGTTTCTGATATGGCTGGGTGGGAGTTGGGCCCTTGGAGATCAGACCCTGCCTCTCTCCAGGAGGACCAGGAACAGGAAACAGGGGGCAGTGGAGAACAGGTGTTATGGCTTAGCTCAGGTGAGGGGAAAGAGCTGGGTGGGGATCTCAGACGTGGGGCAGACGGTGGCGAAGACGACTGGAACGGTTGTGGTCTAGTGCTGTGTGGAAGACTAGTGATTTTGTTGTTCTGATGTACTATGACAACAAGTCACAGCTTCCTCATAGCGTGGACTCCCGTCGACCCCCGCCCAAGACGAACAAGCAAGTGTGAGGGCTGGGGGCTCAGGGAGGAATCACTTCCACCCAGGGGTTGGGTTGACTAATTCCACAGAATAAAGGCAGGGGAGGGAACAGAATAGGGGCATGCACCCCATGAATACACAGCAGTGTGTGGTGTTGGCCATGTCACTCCTATGCCCCCACGGGCCTGGAACTACAAAATATCTGACTCTGAACCCAGGACTCTTAACCATCTCACTACACTTTCCTGGAGGATCAATGAGGGAACAACCTTTGAAGGCCTCCCTAGATCAGGATTCTGGGGAGACTTTTCAATAAAAGTTCTGTGGAATGATTTTTTTTCTCCCCCCACCCTACCATCAGTTCCATGGACCAATTACAGAACACGTGTAAACTTGCGTCTAGTAGGTGGGCTGTGGCATCATCAAGGCTCACCCCCAATTCTCTGTGACACCCTAATCAAGTCACAGACACGACATTCGGCTCAGCCCAGCCTACGAACAGCCTTTGCCTTTGTTGTTCCCTCAGCTTGGAATGGATGCCGCCACCCCGAGTGCCCCATGGCACATTCTGCCTCCTCATCCAAGTCTCATTTCATCGAGGGAAACTTTCTTTGTTGCCTCACCTTTCCCCACGTCAAGTCTACATTAGACATTCTCATAGACCCGGGATATCTTCCACCTGGCACTTAGTCTAATTATTTTTGTGTTACTATTTACAGAACTGTCTCCCCCATGATACTGTGAGCTCCATGAGGGCAGAGACTGTGTTTGTATTTTCACTGCTGAGTCCCCGGCACCCAATCCAGGGCCTGGTACACAGCAGGTGCTCAATAAATATTTGTTGACTCAATAAAGGCATAAGGGAATAAACCAATACATCAATCAATAAGTGAATTGATGGTTTCGGCGCACGAAGACCCTACTTCTCCTCGGTCTCCCCCACAGAGATACCACAGGGTGATGGTTGATGCAGGTGTTTATTGGGAAGTATAATTAAATTTGTGGACACTCAAGGGCCGGCCAACCAACTAATGCCCCAGGAGACAGCCAGACTCGTTTAATTAGCAATTATGAGGCATTGATTCCTCATTAGCTCTGGCAACCCCTGTCTCCCTCCTCAGCCCCAGACAAACGAAATCTTTCTCTCTCCCGGGAGTACTGCCTCAGTGGGTCCATTAACAAGCAGAGAAGATATGATTACAAGACACCTAAATGCCAGAGGCTCTTCATGAACGAGGAGCGGAGAGAGAGTCCAACATCTGGGTTAAGGCTAACTGTGAGAGGCTTTCTGGTATATTTAGAATTGTTCTCTGGGAATGGGAGCGCTTTCAGATACGAAAAGGCACCCAGATACTGCCCTTTAGGGACACCAATGAAAGAGGAGGTTCTGCCCTGGTATTTTTTTTTTTAATCTTATTTATTTATTTATTTTATTTTTGGCTGTGTTGGGTCTTCTTTTCTGTGCGAGGGCTTTCTCTAGTTGCGGCGAGCGGGGGCTACTCTTCATCGCGGTGCGCGGGCCTCTCACCGTCGTGGCCTCTCTTGTTGCGGAGCACAGGCTCCAGACGCGCAGGCTCAGTAGTTGTGGCTCACGGGCCTAGTTGCTCCGCGGCATGTGGGACCTCCCCAGACCAGGGATCGAACCCATGTCCCCTGCATTGGCAGGCAGACTCTCAACCACTGCACCACCAGGGAAGCCCCCTGGTATTTCTATGAATATCTTTCCCTAGGTGTCTCACCATCACTCCAAATTAATAATGTCAAGGTGAACGCCCAATCCACCCAAGCCCCAACTTGCCCCTGCCCTCCATGCCCCCATCATGCGGCAGGCTCTCCACATTCCAGAGACCCTCCCCCTTCCATATTCTCCAAGGCAAGTCATTCTCATCAAATCTGTCCTCTTCTCCAGCCCCCTACCTCCATCACTGCCTGGTCGTCTCATAGTCTCTTCCCTCCTCCCCCAAAACACACACACACAGCCAATTCATTCGCCACATACAGTGAGGGGTCTTTCTAGAACACAAATCTGATCAAGTCCCACCCTTGCCTTCAACACTTCCAAGACTCCCACTGCCTGCAAGATAAAATTCAAATATCCTCACACAACTTGCATGATCTGGCCCTTCCGTGCTGAGCGTAATTGCCTATCATTTCCCCCACCAGCGACACTCAATAACTAGCTCACTCACGACCATCTCTTGCTTGAATTCTCCAATATTTAAAAAAATTTTTTGGCCACGTCACACGGCATGTGGGATCTTAGCTCCCTGACCAGGGACCGAACCCACAACCCCTGCATTGGAAGCACAGAGTCGTAACCACTGGACTGCCAGGGAAGTCCCCGAATTCTCCAATTTTATTTATTTATTTAAAATTTTATTTGTTATTTTTGGCTGTGTTGGGTCTTCATTGCTGCGCGCAGTCTTTCTCTAGCTGCGGCGAGCGGGGGCTACTCTTCTACTATTCACTGCGGTGGCCAGGCTTCTCTTGTTGCAGAGCACAGGCTCTAGAGCGCATGGGCTTCAGTAGATGTGGCGCGTGGGCTCAGTAGTTGTGGCTCGCGGGCTCTAGAGCACAGGCTTAGTAGTTGTGGTGCACGGGCTCAGTTGCTCCGCAGCATGTGGGATCTTCCCGGACCAGGGCTTGAACCCGTGTCCCCTGCATTGGCAGGCGGATTCCTAACCACTGTGCCACCAGGAAAGCCCTCTCCAATTTTATTATGAGGATGATTCCCCTACGAAAATCATAGAGAATGCACATTCCAGGGCCCTCTCAGTTTCAATAATCCAGAGGTGAGGCGGGCCAAGGAATCTGCATTTTGACCAGCTTCCCCACTGATTGTCATTTAGGGGAATCCTTCGTTTAAAAAAAAAAAAAACCTCCGATCTTTTATTCTCCCATAGACCACTGGGGGGCCGGGAACCTCAGTTAATCTCAGCAGTTTGATCTCTGTACCCACCCCCATGCCCAGCTCAGTGCTAGTACCTAATAAGTATTCAGTTGAGATGTAAATGCTGATGCCTGAACCCCTTCATCAGACACAGGAGCATGGAGGCCACAGGCACCTGTAAGGAAGAGCCATCACCCTCAGAGGTGCTGTGGACAACTGAACTGAAGGTACAACCCATGGAGCTATCTTATTATCTGGTCAGTGTCCAATTATCTTAACTTGGGAAATCCATGAAAGTAGAGTCTGAGACAAGTCTGGTTTATTTGGAAGGTGGTCCCAAGAAAGCAGAAGTGAAGAAACCAGAGAGTGAGGCAAAGAAGGAGGGAACATCAATATATAGGGAGATAGTGGGGTTACTCTAACAAAGTGGAAGTTTATTTTCTTCCCTTTTTTTTTTTAAGGCCAGGTAACTTTCTTTTAATTTAATTAATTAATTAATTTATTTATTTATTTATTTATTGCGGTACACTGTTGTGGCCTCTCCCGCTGCGGAGCACAGGCTCCGGACACACAGGCTCAGCGGCCATGGCTCACGGGCCCAGCCACTCCACGGCATGTGGGATCTTCCCGGACCGGGGCACGAACCCGTGTCCCCTGCATCGGCAGGCGGACTCTCAACCACTGCGCCACCAGGGAAGCCCTTCTTTTAATTTTAAATAAATTTGGCTGCACTGGGTCTTCGTTGTTGGGTCTTCACTGCTGCACGTGGGCTTTCTCTAGTTGCAAAGAGGGGGGCTACTCTTTGTTGCGGTGCGCGGGCTTCTCACTGCGGTGGCTTCTCTTGTTGCGGAGCAGGGGCTCTAGGTGTGCAGGCTTCAGTAGTTGTGGTGCACAGGCTCAGCAGTGGTGGCTCACAGGCTCTAAAGTGCAGGCTCAGCAGCTGTGGCACATGGGCTTAGCTGCTCCGTGGCATGTGGGATCTTCCCGGACCAGGTCTCGAACCCATGTCCCCTGCATTGGCAGGTGTATTCTTAACCACTGTGCCACCAGGGAAGTCCCTATTTTCTTCCCTTTGACTCAGCAGTTCTATGCCTGGATCTACACAGAAGGGAAAAGAATATCTATTTCCACAGAGCAAATTTTACAAAAACAGTCACAACAGCTTTGTTGGGAATAGCCAAAAACTAACTGGCAAATGGATAAACAAACTGGTATATCCACACTATGGGCAAGAAAAAAAAAGAAGGGAACAAACTGATGATACAAGCGGCAGCCTAGATGACTGAAGGTCATGCTGAACAAAAGAAGTTGGACACGAAAGGATACATACTGCATGATTCCATTTATATGGCATTTAAGAACCGGCAGGGAATTCCCTGGGAATTCCCTGGCGGTCCTGTGGTTAGGACTCCGCACTTCCACTGCAGGGGGGCACGGTTGGATCCCTGGCCAGGGAACTAAGATCCCGTAAGCCATGCGGTGTGGCAAACAAACAAACAAACAAAAACTGGTAAAACTAATGTATGTTGATAGAAATCAGAATTTTGGGTGCCCCTGGGGGATGGTAGGAATCAACCGGAAAGGGGTCCGTGGGAACTGTTTAGGGTTCTGAAAACATTATCCATCTTGATTAGGGTAGTGACTATATGGGTGTCTACAATTGTCAAAAATCATTGATCTGTACACTTAAGGTCTATGCATTTTACTATATGAAACATCCAACTCCTCTTTTTTTATTTTTTGATTGTGCCAGTTGTGGCTCCCAGGATCCTTAGTTATGGCAGTTGGGCTCCTTAGTTGTGGCTTGCAGGCTGCTTAGTTGTGGCATGCGAACTCTTAGTTGCAGCATGCATGTGGGATCCAGTTCCCTAACCAGGAAACAAACCCGGGCCCCCTGCATTGGGAGTGCGGAGTCTTAACCACTGCACCACCAGGGAAGTCCCCCCAGCTCAACTTCTTTAAGTAAAAAAAATGTAATACATTTATTTTATGTCACAAAACTGAGTGTACGCAGTTCAGGGCTGGTATGGAGCTCCATGATGGCAGGACCTGGACTCCTTCTATACTGTTGCTCTGCTATCCTTAGTGTGTCACATTCATCCCCATGGTGTGCTGCGCCATTTGTTAAAATACTGTCTATCTTTTATACCGCCAGATATGCTCAGATAAAATTTGGGGGTTCTAGTGCTGTGAGAAAGAAGGGAAGAACAGTTTTTGAGGACAGCTGGCAATCTCTGCCACAGATATCTCAAACAGTTGTAAATCCACCCAATGTTGCTCACGTTTACCAAGCCAGTTTCCACCTGAGACCTCCTACAAGCCTGTATATCCAGGTTCATATTTCAAAATAGAGTTGTAAGCTCTTGAAGAGGGAAGGCGTACGAATGCGTAACATGGCAGAGCTAGTGGGTAGAGTTACCTAAAACACACCCATGTCCTGGCGGCTGCTTCAAGACCCTGGAGAGACAGACAAGGACAGAACAAATAAAACAGACAATCCAGCCCACAGTGGCAGCAACACAGTTCCAAAAGGTAAAAGCAGTTGTGAGAAGACGGGATTTGAAATATGGAGTTATCCACTACGGGAATGAAACGCCTCAGAGGATCATGGGGGGCATATGAGATTGTGCTTTTGAGGCACTATCTGGGTTGAAAGTTAAAATTAGTCAACTTTGGGCTTCCCTGGTGGCGCAGTGATTAAAAATCCGCCTGCCAACGCAGGGGACGGGTTCGATCCTGGTCCGGGAAGACCCCACGTGCCGCGGAGCAACTAAGCTCATGCACCACAACTACTGAGCCTGCGCTCTAGAGCCCGTGAGCCACAACTACGGAGCCCACGCGCCATAACTACTAAAGCCTGCGTGCTCTAGAGCCTGCATGCCGCAACTACTGAAGCCTGTGCACCTAGAGCCCGTGCTCCACAAGAGAAGCCACCGCATTGAGAAGCCCGCACGCCACAATGAGGAGTAGCCCCTGCTCTTTGTAACCAGAGAGAGCCCACATGCAGCAATGAAGACCCAATGTAGCCAAAAAATAAATTAAAAAAAAATAATAATAATAATTAGCCAACCTTGGTGCCTGTTTCTTGGCATCATAATAAGTCTTTGTAGGATGGTGAGGGTTAGAGACCCACATGCAATGTTTTGGGCACCAGGAAGGTGGATGCTAAAATAATTTCTATTCTGTGATGGGCAGTGGGGCAGGGAGGTGAAGGATGCTGAGCAGGGCCATTGGTCAAGTGCTTCTCCTCTCTCAGCCTCAGTTTCCCTGTCTGTAAAGTGGGGTGATTATGGCCTCTCTCTTCAGGCTGTTGTAAAGATCAAGGAGATGGTGTATGTATGTGCATGGCACCACAGACAGTAAGTGCTCAGGAAATGATGATGACAAAAGTATAAAGGTGAATAAATAATGGATTGATAGATAAATGAGAAGGGAGGAAGGAAGAAAGGAAGAGAAGGAGAAAGGGAGGGAGGAAAGATGGAAGGAAAGAAGGAAGGGAGGGAGGGACCCATTTCTGAGGCCCTGGACAGAGGCTGGTCAGTTCCTCTTGAGAAACTGCCTAAGTCCACACCTGGACCACTTCCCTTATCAGCTCTCATACTTAAGGGCCACCACACACCTGCTTTGATTGCCCCAGGGCCAGGAACCAGGCAACTAGGGACAGCCCCATGGTCTTGGAACCCAAGAAATTATTCAAATTAGCCAATCCCAGGAAGCCCGGGAAACCTAGCTAACCGCACTACAGTTCCAGCTTGCTGTTACCCTGTTCAGTGCAAGCCCTGTATCCTCTAGTTTGGAGCTCCAAGTAACATAAAGAGTTTTGTCTTTCTTCGATCTGAGTGTCACTGTGTGTATCACACCATCAAAAAAATCTTGAAATTTTATAAAGCAAATACGCATAACATAAAATTTGTATTTCAACCATTTTAAAGGGACAATTCAGTGGCACTTAGTACATTCACAAAGGTCCAGAACCATCGCCACTACCTACTTCCAGAACATTCCATCACCCCAAAAGGAACCCCATTCCCATTAAGCAGTCACTCCCCATTTCCCTCTTCCCACAGCCCCCAGCAACCATCAGTCTGTTTTCTGTTTCTCTGGATTTGTCTACTCTGGAGTTTTCATATAAATGGCATCATACACCACGCATCCCATTGTGTGTGGTTTCTTTCACTGAACATAATGCTTTCAAGCTTCCTCCACGTTGTAGCCTGTCAGTGCTTTGTTCCTTTTTCATGGCTGAATAATATTCCATTGCACGAATATCCTACATTTTCTTTATCCAGACACTGTTTGGATAGCTTTAGCTACATTACCTCCTATAAGGTAGGTACCATCGTTATACCTCATTTTATAGGAGAGAAAACTGGGGTCCAGAGAGGTCAAGCAAGTTGTTCAAGGTTGCACAGCTAGTGGGTGGCAGAGTCAGGAGCTGAATTTGAGCACTCTGTGGCCAGGATGTGCATGTTGAACCGCTACCTTACACCCCTATCATAGTTTGGTACGCAGAGACAACATGGCAGTTGTGACGTGTCCCTCTGTCATTTCCACAGGGGAGGATGCTAAAGTGCTGACAGGAGCAGAGACTTATGGTCACACAGTGCATTGTCTCCAGCCAGTGCTGGAAACAGATGGTGAGGGCAGAACTCAGATGCTTCATCATCCAGGAGCTGCTGTTCAAATGGTGGTCGCCTCCCACCAGGGAGCGTGGGGGTCTGCCAGAGACACCGTTGATTATATCCTGCACCTTAATGGGTCCTTCAAAAGAGAATGGCTTGGGTTTCCATGACAACAGGCAGGCAGCATCACAAGGAGATGGCTGAGTTTCCTCCCCCAACCCACATCTGGCTCTGGAATCTGTCCCCTTCCATCTCTGCCTTTCTGGATCCTGGGAACCCAGCCGGTGCCCAGGCCCAGACCCAAGCAGATAGCCATGTGGGTGGTCAGTGTTCACACCCCTGGGTACGCTCAGAGCTCCCTCTCTTCGGCCCAGCCCCAGCCCAGTGAGGGAGGGAGGGACAGACGGAAACAGCACACACCAGGCACACGTGCAAAGCAAAGTAGAAGGGACAGGGCACGGTGAAGAGGTGGTCCCAGGGGCCTCCACGTCACCCCAGGTTTCCCAGACCTGTATCTAGCCAACCAAGGGGATGGAGAAAGCTCTGAGGTGGAAATGGTTAACAGGGCTCGAAAAGGTGAGACTTATTGACTAACAGTGACCCGACAGGTTACACAGAATATGCTCTTCAGGGCAGAGAAGGGATATTTGACAGACGTCAGAGTAAAGCTTGCCAAGACTCCAACTTATTTCTTCAAATTGTCCAGGAAACATTATATGTACATTGTATATATATATTTTTTACTTTATATGTTATATGAAGATATATTTATACATTATATATTATTTTATATATTATTATGTATAATATGTATACATAACATGTAACATAGTATTTATAATACATTATTATATTTTGTCAAGTTATGTTATAAAATATTATGTATTATATAATATGAATATTATGGATATTATATTTATACACTTACAATATGTTACATGCAAAAATATATACTATATAGACAACAGTCTATATAATTAGACTATAGAACACAATAGTGTTTATATAGGGAGAGAGAAAGAGAGAGCATGATAAAGCAAATGTGATGAAATGCAAACAGCTGAGGAATCTGAGTAAAGAATATGCAAAAATACTTCACCTCTTCTTGCAGCTTTTCTGTATGTTTGAAATTATACCAAAATAAAAAGTTACAAACAAGGCGAGGTTGGCTTAACATTTGAAAAACCAATCAAAGTAGGGACTTCCCTGGGTCCAGTGGTAAAGAATCGCCTTGCAATGCAGGGGACGCAGGTTCGAACCCTGGTCAGTGAACTATGATCCCACACGCTGCGGGGCAACTAGGCCCGCGTGCCACAACTACTGAGCTCGCGAGCCACAACTAGAGAGCCTGCAAGCTGCAAGCTACAGAGGCCATGCGCCCTGGAGCCTGTGCGCCACAACTAGAGAAGAGCCCGCGTGCCAGAACAAAAGATCCCACATGCCTCAATGAAGATCCCACATGCCGCAACTAAGACCTGATGCAGCCATAAAGATAAATAAATAATAAATAAATCTTTTTTTCTAAAAAAGAAAACGAATCAAAGTAATTCACTATATGAACAATTAAGTGAAAAACTACATGATCTTCTCAATAAGTGAAGAAAAAGCATTTGACAAAATCCAACATCTATTCTTGATTTTTTTTAAGTCTCAGGAAACTAGTAATAGAGGGGAATTTTCTCAACCCAATAAAGGATACCTATGAAAACCTACGGTGAACAGTATTTTCTTTGGAAGGAAGAAGCAAAACTGCCTTTATTTGTGGATGACAGGATTGTGTGCTTTAAATATGTCTAGTTTCCTTTTTTTTTTTTTTTTTTCCGGACGCGCAGGCTCAGCGGCCATGGCTCACAGGCCCAGCCGCTCCGCAGCATGTGGGATCTTCCCGGACCGGGGCACGAACCTGTGTCCCCTGCATCGGCAGGCAGACTCTCAACCACTGCGCCACCAAGGAAGCCCTATGTCTAGTTTCTTGTAAAGCTGTTTTAAAAAAAAAAAAATCACAGACACAGGAAAACAGTATGGTGATGTTTCCAAAAGTTAAACATAGAATTACTATATGAGCCCACAATTTCACTCCTACCTCTATACCCAAAGAACTGAAACCAGGGACTCAAATTCTTATACACGAATATTTATTGCAGCACTAGTCACAACAGACAAAAGGTGGAAACGACCCAAGTGTCCATCAATGGATGATTGGATAAACACAATGCGGTCCATCTATATGGCAGAACATTACTCAGCCATGAAAAGGAGAGAAGCCCTGACACTCACTACAATGTGGATGAACTTTGAAAACATGATGCTCAGTGAGAGAAGCCAGACACAGAAGGCCGCATAGTGTGTGATTTCATTTACATGAAATGTCCAAAACAGGCAACTCCACAGAGACAGAGAGTGCATTCGTGGTTGTCAGGGGTTGGGGAAGGAGTGACTGATAATGGGGATGGGGTTGTCTTCGAGGCTGATGAAAATATTTTGAAACTAGATAAAGATGACAGCTGCAGAATATTGTGAATATACTAAATGTACGTAATACACTTTAATATGTCAGGGGATGGTCTTTACAGTTAAGACTTGCACAATTAAAAAAAAAAAGACACTTCACCATAGACAGCTAGGAAAGTAGTGCGGATGACATCTGTTTATTACTCAGCAATGTCTTGTCTTGAGGGAAAAATTAAGAGGACTTTGTTGAAATGTCCTTTGGACAGATGTGTTTACCTCTGAATCTCTCATTCATTGTGTTAAAAAAGAACCAATTGTGTGATTAATTTGAGGGCTTTTAAGGAGAAGGGAGTGTTCCCTCATCTTTGGTGGAGAAATTACCTGAATTGCTGTCTTGTGGATGTGGGGTGATTCAATGAGGCACTGAATGCACAGCGCCTACCCTGCGGTCTTATCTTTGCAACCGTGTGTGTGTGTGTGTGTGTGTGTGTGTGTGTGTGTGTGTGTGTGTG
>NW_020837997.1:10848256-10944626 GCF_003676395.1 Aethalodelphis obliquidens | reverse complement strand
GTGTGAGAGACTTTAAAACATATCAACAGGGACTTCCTTGGTGGTGCAGTGGTTAAGACTCCCCTATGCAGGGGGCCCGGGTTCAATCTCTGGTCAGGGAACTAGATCCCACATGCATGCCACAACTAAAGAGCCAGCGAGCTGCAACTAAGGAGCCCGTCTGCCACAACTAAGACCCGGCACAACCAAAAAACAAAAACAAACCCACAACACATACCTACAAATTTATTGACATCCCTCCCACAACTAATTCCCTTCCGTTGAGAGGGTGGTGTCTGCTTCTCTCCCCTTAGAGTGGGCAAGACTTAGTGACTTCCGTCGAGCAAAGAGAATGGGGAGGAAGTGACACTGTGTGACTTCCAAGGCTGTATCTGCAAATACGGTCACATTGCGGGGTTAGGGCTTCAACATAAGAATTTGGGGAGGACCCAATTCCGTCCCAGCAGTCACTAAGCTTGGGGTAGTATGTTAAGCCAAAATGGACAACTAGAGTGATCTGGAACACTGCTCCATTCAAACACTCTACCTGAAAAATCCCTGTCCATGAATGAAGCCACTCTCAACTTCCTCCTTCCCTCCCCAGCCAGGCACAATTTATGGGTCCCCTGGGCTCCCGCATCCCTGACTACACACCCTGACTTAAGTTCTCTCCCTCCACCAGATCCCTGGCTCCTGAGAACGCTGTGTTTCTTGCTCACTGCTGCATCCCAGCTTCCAGCACATGGCGCAGCATGTAGTAAGTGCTTAGAATATAAATCAGCATGGCTGAATGAATGAAATGAAGACATATACCAATACTTCAGGCTGTGCTAAACAAAATCAATCTATCTGTCCCTTCAGGGAGGGGAGACATATCCAGGCTATTTCTTAGAAACTCAACTATGGCATATTCCCCGATGAACAGGCAGTGCCCCAGAGAGGGAGCAGACAGTAAACAAACTCTCAGGGGAACTGTGTGATTTGCTCAGTAATTATACACAGGCAAATTAAAGCCGCAAGCTACATTTAACGCTGTTCTAGTTACTGCTGCTGCATCAATCTATTCCAAAACGTACAGGCTTAGAACAATCATTTTTGTATATCTCACAGATTTTTGTACATCTCAGGTCAGGACTCTGGGCAGACTCAGCTTCTGTGGCCTGTGGGTAGGGTCAGGTGGATGGCTGGTCTGGAAGGTCTTAGATGGCCTCAGTCACCTAGGGGACACCGTGGAGGGGAGGGCCGGAAGGTGGAGCTCAGCTGGGACAGTGGACCAGAGGGTCTACACGTGCCTACAGCATGATGGTCTTTGGGTAGTTGACTTCTTTCATGGTGGCTGACTTCCCAGATGGGGCACCTCAAGAGAACCAGGGGGAACTGGTGACCTTTTCTGTCCTAGCCTCAGAAATCCCAGCGTCACTTCTGCCTCACCATAGAGATCGAAGCAGGCACGCACTCACCTATATTCAAGTGTAGCAGACACAGACCATGGCTCTCGATGAGAGAAGGGTCAGTGAATGTGGGGGCCATGTTCAAAAGTGCCACAAACACCTATTAAACTAGCAAGGAAGGAGGAGGAGGAGGAACAGGAAGGAGAGAGGCCTCAGGAGAAACCAACCCCCCAACACCTTGACCTTGGACTTCCAGCCTCCGTAATGTGATACAATAAATACCTGCAGCTTAAACCACCCAGTAAGTCTTAGTCAGTTTGGGCTGCTATAACAAAATACCAGAGACCCAAGGGCTTACAAACAACAGAAATCTATTTTTCACAGTCCTGGAGGCTGCAAAGTCCAAAATCAGGGTGCCGGCATGGTCCAGTGAGGGCTCCCTTCCTGGTTCATAGGCAGCCGTCTTCTTGCTGTGTCCTCATTGGGCAAAGGGGCAACGGAGCTCTCTGGAGTCCCTTTATAAGGGCACTAATCCCATCAGGAAGGGCTCCACCCTCATGACCTCACCACCTCCCAGAGACCCCACCTCCTGATATCATCACCTTTGGGGGCTAGGATTTCACAAATAAATTGGGGGGGGGGGCACAAAAATTCAGCCTGTAACACAGGCCTAGCAAATGAATACACTGATTTAATTTCTTACCAGCCTTCCCCTCCACCCCACCTTGAACCAGATTCCAGAGTTAAGGGGGTTTGCTCTATTTTTCTCCCAGTTCTACCCCAGCTCCTAAAACAGTGCCAGACACACTGGTAACCTCATGAAATATTTATGGGATGAATGAGGACGCCTACTCTTTGGCATTGCTATCTTGGGGGTCTGTCATATTATTTTCCCTATTTTCCTGAATGTTTAAAATATTTTCTCATTAAAAAGATTTTAAAGCGCCCTACGATGAAAAGCCCCCCAGCTGGGGTTGGGCACGGCCCTAGAGGTCCCCGTGGCCTCCTTGGTTCTTGGTGCGCCCGTAGCGCGCAGGTGGCTGCGCCGTGGCCCTGCATCGGCTGCCGCGTTTAGGCTGCTGCGCGGGAGGGGAAACGCCGCAGCTGCTGGCGCCCCGCGATGCGCACCTGGCGGGCGGCCCGGGGATGTGCCGGCGCATGGGGGCCGGACGTTTGCAGCCTCCCGGGCCTGGCGAGGGGACAGGCATTGGGAGAACAGGCTCCCCAGATGCAGAGGGTCTGGGGAGGGGGCCGCCGCCTGGGTGGACCGCAGTCACGGCCCAAGTAGCGGCCCCCACCGTGTCTCCTCGTGGCTGCCTCCCTAGAAGACTGCGGGGCGTCAGAAATAAAACAGAATGAAGGAGGAGAAGGTGGATGGTGCCCAGGCCACGGAACATTAGGCGGGGTGGAACTGTGGTTAAAATGCGCTTCCTGGAGTGACCCCTTTATTCACATCCCCCATATTTACTGAGAGCCTACTGTGTGCCGGGCGCTGCTAGAAACTGGGACACATGACAGACCAAAATCCCTGCCTTGTCCGAGCTGACATGGTAAGCAAGCACACTGAGAATAAAGGTCGTAAACACGTCAGTGATATAGGAAGTCGGGGTGCAAACTGATACGTGCTGTGGGAAGAAAATAGAGCAAGGTTGGGGGGCCTTGGGGGGGAGGGTTGCTGAGGATGCAGATACCCCATCAAGGATGGTTTCAAGCTACCTGATGGCGTCACAGAGTGGGAAACTGGGAGGAGATGGGCAGGTCCACACCATCACATGGTATTTCCGCCATGTACCTTCATAGGCATGTTATCGCGAAAGCATAGATAACAGTAATGCTTAGTGAATAATTAGGACGTGATGAGTATTTGTGTGAATAATTAGGACGTGATGAGTATCTGCGTATCACCTTTGTTTTTTTATGATCTGTTAAGTGTTAAATCTCTATAATTTAGTGTTCAGTACTGGCTGGGCTTAATCTCTGGTTGTCAAAAATCTAGAAAATTTGGCCCTTGTAAACCAGGGCATGCCGGCTTCAGCACAGCCTGGAGGGGAGAATTCTGAACAGGACTGAGGTAGTAAGTGCTTAGAATATAAATCAGCATGGCTGATTTTTGCCCCTGAAAGAGCTGTTATTAATCGAAGTTGGGAGCCTGGGCGAGTGAAATTAGAACTTGCTGTGAGTGTGTGTCTTTACTCTGCTTGCAGCGGAGCACAGCTGGGGACACTCCATGACGTGGGGGTCCCCAAATCTCCCCATTTCCATCCCCACATCCTGTTCTCAGTCTTTTCTCTGGAAGGTAGATGAGTTCAAGGGGAGCTCCTCCCACTTTCTGGATGCCCCTCCCAAATTCCTCTGCTATCTTGCCCTATCAATTATCCCCAACCTCATTCCAATTCCGGCCTTCTTCTCCCCAGCTCTCCCTCCTAAGATTGGGCCGGTTAGGACACATTCCCATTGTGTGTCAGAAAATCCACAACTATAGTGGCTTAAAGAGGAAAGAAACTACAGTATGGATGAACCTTGAGGACATGATGCTCAATGAAAGAAGCCAGACACAGAAGGTCATATACAGTCTGATCCTACTCACAGGAGGTCCCTAGAGGAGTCACATCCATAGACACAGGAAGTAGATGATGGGGACAGGGGCTGGGGGAGGGGGATGGAGAGTCAGTGTTTCATGGGGACAGAGTTTCAGTCTGGGAAGATGAGAAAGTTCTGGAGATGATGGTGGGGATGGTTGCCCAACAATGTGAATGTACTTAATGCCATGGAACCGTACACTTAATTTTATGTTATGTATCTTTTACCCCAATCTAGAAAAATAAAGAAAACACAAAAATTTTGCTACCAGCATGTGCACTAGAGTGGAGGTTTTAATAGATGGGGTCTATCTACATAAATCATGGCACAAGTCCACACCATGGAATACTATACAGCCATGAAAAATACTATCAGGGAAAAAAATGTGATTAGAATGTCAGCTCTGCCACGGTTGGGAATTTTGTCTTTCTTGTTCATGATCGTAGCTTTAGTATCCAGAGCAGTACCTGGCACCTAGTGGGCACGCAATAAATGTCTACTAACAGGAGACTGTCTGTCTAAAACATGGTACCTGTTGAGTACCATGGGAGTACCATGGGAAATATTCAAGCTATACTGTCAAAAGGCAGGTAGCATAATACCTGTATTTCCTTGATCCCCAAAATGATCACTTTTCCATGCTTTTGTGTTTCAGGAACCAAAAAAAAACTGAACCATATTTAACTAAAAGCCATGTGTATGTTTAGCATGGTGTGGGTTTTTGTTTGTTCATTTGTTTTTTGTTTTTGCCCCTGAAAGAGCTGTTATTAATTGAAGGTGTTCTTTTCAACAGTCCGTGGCAGGTAAGAGTGGAAGAAATTCAGATTTGTGACCAGAAAGATGCAAAACGAAAGAAGTGCTTGTAGATCAGTGACGGTTTTGTCTCTGGCTGCAGGACGCTAGGAAGGGTTTTCACGATTTTTCTTTCTCCTTTGCTTGTCTGCATTTCTTGATGAGAATACATAACATTTATGCAATCAGAAACAGTCAAAACTAAGTGCACTCAATGACGTAAAGGATATAAGTTCATCAGGACCCACAGTGCTGTGGCTATGGGCACAGACAGCCTGGGTTCAAATCCTCAAAGCACCATGTGTGAATCAAGGGGCATTCCCAGTTGCCTTTGCCTCTGGTCCCCACATTCAGGCATGCCCCCCTGCTTCCAAAAGAAACTTGCCCCACCAAGCCTGTGGGAGAGGGTCTGTCCTCCCCGCCCTGCTCCTTGGAGCTCCCTCAGTTCTCCCTCTTTTACGTTCAACAATTCAGGAATTCCATCAACAAGCCCTGAATCTCAGGAAGTCATTTTAAAGTATGTTACGGATGGAATGTTTCACCTCCCCACCAAAAAAACCCCGATATGTTGAAGCACTAAACCTCAACGGGATGGTATTTGGAGTTGGGGCCTTTGTGAGATGATCAGGTTTAGATGAGGTTGTGACGGTGCTGCCCTCAGGATGCGATTGATGCCCTTATAAAGGGATGAAGGGAGCACAGCTCTCTCTCTCTCTTTCCTTCTCTCTCCTCCACGTGAGGACACAGTTGAGAAGACAGCTGTCTACAAAGCAGGAAGAGAGTCCTCATCAGAACCTGATCATGCTGCCACCCTGATCTTGAACTTCCAGCCTCCAGAACTGTAAGAAATAAACGTTTGTTTGTTTAAGCCGCTGTGATGGTTAATTTTATGTGTCAACTTGACTGGGCTAAGAGATGCCCAGGTAGCAGGTAAAACATTATTTCTGGGTGTGTCTATGAGGGTGTTTCTGGAAGAGGTTAGCATGTGATTCAGTAGACTAAGAAAAAGAAGATCAGCCCCACCAATGTGGGCGTCATCCAATCCACTGAAGGCCTGAATAAAACAAGAAGGTGGAGGAAGGGTGAATTCTCTTTTTTCTTGAGCTGGGACATCCATATTTCCTGCCCTCAGACATCAGAGCCCCTGGTTCTCAGGCCTTCAGACTTGGACTGAATTACACCACCAGGTTTGCTTGTTCTCCAGATTACAGACGGCAGATCATAGAACTTCTCAGACGCCATAATCACATGAATTAATTCCATATATATATATATATATATATATACACACACACATATATATACATATAGATAGATAGATATGGAACTGAGCAGAACCCTGCAGGGCCCTCCCCAAATACAAAGGCCCCTTTATGTCCCCTGCCTCTTGTCTGTGGAAAAGCTGAAGTCTCCCAGGCCTCCCTGAGTCACAAAAGAGCGGGCTCAAGCAGTTAACGATTAGGACACTAGAGTCACAGACTCAATATCCGATGAAAGAATGGGATTAACATTATTGCTCATAATAATCTATATCTGTGTGGGCATTAGAATAATTGTAGCTTGCTCTGCCCCTATATGTAAGCAGGAGACTAAAATTGTCAGCAAAGAGATGCTGCAGACCCATGTCGACATCTTTCACTCTGAAAACACAGCGTCCTATGTCAGCATGAAGAAGTTACGGAAGATGGACCTTTGCCCTTAATCCCACAGAAATGGAATGATGTCTGACAAGTGGGAATTTGTAAGCAGCTCTTTGGCCCCTTTCCTGTTTGTCTATTTCTGTTCCCTTTAAACCTTGATCACTAGGTAACATTTACTCTAACTCCTGATTTTTGCTTTATTAAGTATACACAACGCCTTGCCTGACCTGTTGATTCCTTTCCTAGAAGAAGTAAGAATGAAGGATTAAAGAATGACTGACTAGGGCTTCCCTAGTGGCGCAGTGGTTAAGAATCCGCCTGCCAATGCTGGGGACACGGGTTTCAGCCCTGGTCCAGGAAGATCCCACGTGCCGCGGAGCAACTAGGCCCGTGCACCACAACTACTGAGCCTGCGCTCTAGAGTCCACGAGCCACAACTACTGAGCCCACATGCCACAACTGCTGAAGCCCGCACGCCTACAGCCCATGATCCACAACAAGAGAAGCCACCGCAATGAGAAGCCCACACACCGCAACGAAGAGTAGCCCCCCGCTCGCTGCAACTAGAGAAAGCCCATGTGCAGCAACAAAGACCCAACGCAGCCAAAAATAAACAAAATTTTAAAAATGAATAAAATCTATCTTAAAAAGCAACAAAAAATGAATGACTGACTCTCTAACCTCAGCTGTCCCATAGCAAATTGGCAGGTGGACCACGCGTGCAAGACACCATCCAAAATAAGATCAGGAGAAGTCAGCAGTCTGCACACAATGGAAAATGGACAAAGAAGCTGACATCCTACCGTAATGATTAACTGAGATTTCCCCCTTTTTCCCTCTAAAAATGGTCATGGCTGAGCAGAATCTCTGGAATTGGTCTCCAGACATGAGCCCACCTTCTCCCCAAATTGCTGGCTTTTTGGAATAAAGCATCTTTCCTTTCTACTGACATTTGCCACTAGAGTATTAGCTTTTGAACGGCGAGCAGCTGAACCTGAGTTCAGTAACATATCTATCTGTCTACCTATCTCCTACTGGATTCTGTTTCTCCGGAGAATCCCGACTAATATAGCCACCCAGCCTGTGGTATTTGTTACAACACCCTGAACTGACTAGAACAGAGTATTTCTCTAAGATTCACGAAGCAGAACGTCAGTGGTGCCAGGGAGGGCACCCAGTAAGCTCCAGGTCAAGGAATCATCCAAGAAGACCTGAAGTCTCAGCTGAGGCCTGAAGAAGGCCCAAGATGTAGCCAAGGGAAGAAGGTACGGAACAGCATTCCAAGCAGAGGGAACAGCACACACAAAAGTCGGGAGGTAGAGAACACCATGCATTTCTCGAACATTCCTGGACACAGCAACCTCCTTCATCTTTCCAGTAATCCTCAATAACCCTGGAGCAGGCAGCAGCAAATTAGAGGCAAGACAGTGTTGGGGGTAAGGGTCTGACTTTGGAGGTGGGGTTCAGGCTTCACGGGGGTGTCGACGTGTGCAGTCACCCAGGACCCCATGCTCAGAAGGGCCCCACGCTTGGTTTAATGCCCTGCTGTCCTTGTTGGGAAGTTCTTCATCACTTTTGGACAAGGAGCTCTACATTTTCCTATTGCACTGGGCCCTGCAAATTACGTAGCCACTTCTGCCTGGGTTCAAATCCCGACCAGGCCATTACTTGCCCTGTGCCCTTGAGCAAGTAACTGAGATTCTCAAAGCCCCCAACCCCAGAGGTTTACTCACAATGATATTGGAGAAGTTCCCCAGCCAAATGACCAAGGGCTGAGGCAAATTAATTTAGATTTTGTATTGAGGATGTTGAGGGTTGAAGGAAGGAAAACTAAATTTTTAATAGGGTATTAATGAGTGAGCAAATAAACATATGAGTGTGTGAATGAATGAACGAATGAATGAGAAGTGAACGAGCGCCGGACACTGAACCTTAGGGCCACCTGTACTCCCTGCTCTCCTAACGTCCCCACCCCGCCCCACTTTCCTGCCTCTCCCGAGCGCCTCCTGCCGGTGAGCGGCTCGGCCTCGCGAAACCCAAATCGGACCACTCGCCTGGCTTCGCCTTTGCTCTCGCTCCTGGTTGGCTCCGAGTCGCTCTCCCTGCCTTTTGCGGAACGTACTCCTTTGGCCTGCGTCTGCGTTTCCGTCGGTTCCGGTACAGTGACAGCCACAGGAGGTACGTAGCCAAACTTTCCCAGGTCCCACAAGCCATCGCGATAGCATTGCATGACGGGAGTGGTAGTCCTCGAGGGAGGAGTTTCCGCCACAATTGGCTGTGATTGGAACTGCCGTTCCCGCCATGCATCGTGATACAACTTCGCCGCCGCTGGCCCTCGGCCTTCTGGGAGTTGTAGTTTTAATACCTTACCGTTCCTTTTCTGTTTCATGGGGTGTGCCGGCTTAGAGAACTACATTTCCCTGCACCCTTCCAGCCTCCAATGGAACCAGGTCGCGGCAGCCATTTTGTTCCGCCCCAGAAGCCCCTAAGATGGCGGCGGGGGAGACGGTGAAGGTTGCCCTGTGTTCCTCCGGGCGCTAGTCCGCTGTCCCCCGCCCCGTCCCCCAGTACCCCGGCGGCTGGCCCATGGCCTGGCGGAGGCCCGGACCATGGACCTCCACACCGCCGTGTACAACGCCGCCCGCGACGGCAAGCTGCAGCTGCTTCAGAAGCTGCTCAGCGGCCGGAGCCGGGAGGAGCTGGAAGAGCTGACGGGCGAGGTGGCCAGCGGGGGGACGCCGCTGCTCATCGCCGCCCGTTACGGCCACTTGGACGTGGTCGAGTACCTGGTGGACCGGTGCGGCGCGAGCGTGGAGGCGGGCGGCTCGGTGCACTTCGATGGCGAGACCATCGAGGGTGCTCCGCCGCTGTGGGCCGCCTCGGCCGCCGGCCACCTGGACGTGGTGCGGAGCCTGCTGCGCCGTGGGGCCTCGGTGAACCGCACCACGCGCACCAACTCGACGCCGCTGCGCGCCGCCTGCTTCGACGGGCACCTGGAGGTGGTGCGCTACTTGGTGGGCGAGCACCAGGCCGACCTGGAGGTGGCCAACCGGCACGGTCACACGTGCCTCATGATCTCCTGTTACAAGGGTCACCGCGAGATCGCCCGCTACCTGCTAGAGCAGGGCGCCCAGGTAAACCGGCGCAGCGCCAAAGGCAACACGGCCCTGCACGACTGCGCCGAGTCCGGCAGCCTGGAGATCCTGCAGCTGCTGCTCGGGTGCAACGCCCGCATGGAACGGGACGGCTACGGCATGACCCCGCTGCTGGCGGCCAGCGTGACGGGCCACACCAACATCGTGGAGTACCTCATCCAGGAGCAGCCCGCTGGGGAGGAAGCGAGGCCAGGGCTGGCCCGAGAAGGCCCCTCCGCCGGCGTGGCGTGCGCGCAGCCCCAGGGCGCCCGCTGCGGCAGCTCCTCCCCAGAGGAATCCCTGAGTGAGGAATCGTTCGAGAGCTGCTGCCCCACCAGCCGGGAAGCCGCCGTGGAAGCCTTGGAGTTGCTGGGAGCCACCTACGTGGATAAGAAGCGAGATCTGCTCGGGGCCCTGAAACACTGGAGACGGGCCATGGAGCTTCGTCACCAGGGGGGCGCGTATCTGCCCAAACCCGAGCCCTCGCAGCTGGTCCTCGCCTATGACTATTCCAGGGAGGTGAACACCGCCGAGGAATTGGAGGCGCTTATCACCGACCCGGATGAGATGCGCATGCAGGCCTTGTTGATCCGAGAGCGCATCCTGGGTCCCTCCCACCCAGACACTTCCTACTATATTCGGTACCGGGGTGCGGTGTACGCCGACTCAGGCAACTTCGAGCGCTGCATCCGCTTGTGGAAGTACGCCCTAGACATGCAGCAGAACAACCTCGAGCCTCTGAGCCCCATGACCGCCAGCAGCTTCCTCTCCTTTGCCGAACTTTTCTCCTACGTGCTCCAGGACCGCTCGGCCAAGGGCAGCTTGGGCACGCCAGTCGGCTTTGCAGACCTCATGGGGGTGCTGTGCAAAGGAGTCCGGGAAGTGGAGCGGGCTCTGCAGCTGCCCAAGGAGCCCGGGGACTCGGCCCAGTTCACCAAGGCCCTGGCCATCATCCTCCACCTGCTCTACCTGCTGGAGAAAGTGGAGTGCACGCCTGACCAGGAGCACCTGAAGCACCAGAAGGTCTACCGGCTGCTCAAGTGCGCCCCCCGCGGCAAGAACGGCTTCACCCCTCTGCACATGGCCGTGGACGCGGAGACCACGAACGTGGGCCGCTACCCGGTGGGCAGGTTCCCCTCCCTCCAGGTGGTCAAGGTGCTGCTCGACTGCGGGGCCGACCCAGACAGCCGGGACTTTGACAACAACACCCCGCTGCACATCGCGGCGCAGAACAACTGCCCGGGGATCATGAACGCCCTGATCGAGGCGGGGGCCCACATGGACGCCACCAACGCCTTCAAGAAGACAGCCTACGAGCTGCTGGACGAGAAGCTGCTAGCCAAGAGCACCATTCAGCCTTTCAACTACGTGACCCTGCAGTGCCTTGCGGCCCGCGCCCTGGACAAGAACAAGATCCCCTACAAGGGCTTCATCCCCGAGGAGCTGGAGGCTTTCATCGAGCTGCACTAACAGGGCCCAGAGGAGAACCTGGGAGGGGCGGGACCTGCATCTGTCCCCGCCCCGCCGGGGAGCACTTCCGGTGGCTGGAATGTGGGAAGGGCTTTCCTGCCTCCACGGCCCCCTCCCCTCCGCAGGGAGAGGGGAAAGGAGTCAGCGAGCTGTCGGTGCTAGAAGCCTTCAGGATCACGCGCTAGGAGAAAGGACTTTCTCGAGGAGCCCGCGCGCGCGCCCATCCTCAACAGGGAGAAGACGCTCAACCTCCCGCACCTTAGTCCTGTCTGCCTGGGTTTCTGAGGGTCTGAGGGTCTCCTGACCCGGAGGCAGAGGGATTGAAGCCATCGCCATCCTCCCCTGCTAGAAACGCAAGAAGAAACGGAGAGTCGGGTCAGGCCTCTGCCCCTTACGTGGCCGGATAGACCCAGCCGCCCAGTGCAGTGTTAGGACTGGGGGTCCCCGGGCGGAGGGGGAGTGGGAGACTCGCCCCCTACAGCACGTTTGCACCAGCTCCCTCCGCCCTGCTGTGGGCCGGGCTCTCTGCGGGGGGCGGCCTGCCCTTTGCGTAGCTTTCGTGGTTTGGTGTTCCGTTTATTTACTAAGCGGGCAGGTTACAGGTGTGGCTCAGGAGTCCTGAGGTTTTGCTGCCATATACTTTTTTTTTTTTTTTTGTAAGATTTTGGTTTGTCGGGCTAAGTTCACTTGACGCAGCGAGGGTTTTGTCGTGCCCGAGATGGCCACGGCCGGCAGGAGTGAGCTTCGTTGTGTGAAGAGTTGACGGAGGGAGGGGCCATCCCGGCCTATCAGTCCCCAAAACGAGGGTGACGGTACCTTTCTGAACACTTCACTCGTTTGCCTTTTACTTGGGCCGCCCGACTTCCCGTTCACCCTAGAAGGAGAAGTAATTTTCCAAACGAGGAGCCGGCCAAACACTGAAGGAGCAGGGCTTGCCGGCCGCTTCCCCCCCAGCAAGAGTTAGCGTGGTTGGTTTGGGCTTTGGTTTTCACAATTTCCAAGTTAAAACTGCAGGTCACTTCTGCCTCACAAATCACACCGGAGGGCACAGGTGTGTGGCGAGCAACCCAAGTGGCTGTAGCCATTTTTTAGCTGCTTGGGGAACTGGATCCAGGTGACCCTGAGACAATGCCAAGTACACCGTTAAGCCACTAAGTCAGCTAGATGAGACGCTGGATGCTGGGAGTGGGTTGCCAACTAAGGTGGTACAAAGTCTTGGTCTGCCATCCTTCGGGGCATCCAGCGCCCCTGCCAGAGAACCCGCCCCAGCGAGATTCCCTCGGGGGCATCCTCCGTCCGCCTCGGCTGCCAGCAGGAGAGTGATCTTGGCATGTTGGGAGAGCAGAAGAGGACGGGAGCAGCTGCCCGCCGACTCAGGAGAGAGGTCGTTCCCACCCCGCGCCTCTCCCGCAGCCTTGTCGAGAGGCAGCTACACGGAAGCCTCCAGAAGCCACATCGGGTCCCTGGATGTCCCGCCCCACCGAGGGACCTAGGTCTCGTTTGGATTTGCAGTGTTAGTTAGGACATTCTTTCTTTACAAGGAAAGACCAGGTTTCGCCTTCCGTCAAGGTGGGAAATGCTGTCACTGTCCCTCCCAAAGGCCGGAATAAAGAAACGAGGCAGTGTCCATTGCGAGTCTCTTACTGATGTTGTTAAAAGGATGACACAGGGAGAGGGCCGCCTGGCAGTCCCGCACGGGCTAGATGGGGGAGAAGGCAGGGAGAGGGTGCCACCAGGTGTAGAAGGTCCACGTAAAGGCTAATGGCTCCCACCCGAGTTTCGGTTTGTGTCCTGGGGCTTTGTCAGAGTGCATTAGGAAGATGTATTACTGCAGGGAAAAAAAAAAAACCCACTGACTTAGTCAAAAGCCCTGCTTTTCAGGAGGGTTGCCACAGAAAAGAGGGCTTGACCTTCAGGAAAGGCGAGGAAGGGCTCAGGAAACAGGAAGGCCCCTAGCTCAGCCCTGCTTCGCAGAGACCCCCAATGGAGCCCATGGACCCTCTGGCCCAGGAGGTCTGTGCATGAAGTTGATGTGCCCCTACCCCTCCCTTTGTCCTGCCGTCTCGCTGGTTAAATTGTTTTTCTCCCACATTCACAGTGTCAACCCTCCCCAACAGCAGTGCCCTGGTGGTGGGTCATTGAGTGTTTCCTGAGGGCCCACTGTGTGCCAGGCAGGGTTCGAGCCCCCTTGGAGGCGGGGGGAGGATTGAGCCAGCTATACCTGAGGGCAGTCATCTCCCCTGCGTCCTTAGCTCCTGGGACAGTGGGGAGACCATGCTGTGGTCTCTCCGACTCCTGGTTTCACTGGGCCCCAACCACACTTACCAGCTAACACCCACTCAGCTATGGTGTGAATATATGGTTGTTGCCCTGAAAGAGTGGATTTTGAGTCAGCAGATGCTCTCAGGAAACATGTAGACCAGCAGCATTTATTGAGCCCTGACTGGATGGCAGGCACCATTCTGTGTGCTTGGGTGGGCTGCCAACAGCAGCCCTGGGAAATAAGTACCATTATTCCTATCTTGCAAATGGGGGAAACTGAGGCTATTAAGAGATTGTATTTGTCGGGAGTCGCCAAAGAGGGAAACCGATCTGGGCCACGTGCTTTCTTTGAAGGCTCACGCCTGAGAATTGTGACTTTTGCCTGAGACTCTCCAGAGAAAGCCATCTTAAAGCTCAGGCAGGTTTCCAGTGAGGACTGATGCAGCAGCTCAGAGTTTAGGAATGATCTGCTTCCTCCTGGGTCCCGCCGTGGCAGCCGGCAGAATGGCATACGCCAGCCACAGTCCTGATGGTCACTGGAATTGGACCAATCGTAGTAGCCCAGGAATGGGTCGTGCTGGCTGACTCAGCCTGGGTCAGTGATTACCTGCACATTACCAGTGACAAGACAAGCTCAGAGAGGCCAGTTGCCTGCCCAAGGCCACACAGCCAGGATGGTGACCCACCTTGCTGATAGGTGAGCAGACCAGGGCTCAGAGGGAGTGGCGTTTGCCCGAGCTCACCGGGGTCAAGGCTGAGACCCAAGATTGAGGGTGTCAAAGTGTGCAGCCCACCCCACAAGTGGGAGCCACTGCCCCTACTCACTGTCACTCCCTACCCCACTTCCTGCCTCTGCAGAACTGAAATCAGGGCCTGAAGTTCTTTCTACTCATTGGCTTGTCTACTTGGTTTTTGCCTTTCTCAGACCTTCTGGAGCCCTGGGAGGGTCTGTGTTGGTCCCCACTGAGTGACCCATGTGGTGAGTGAATGAATGAATGCCTCTTGCCTCTGGGGCTTTCAGTCCCCCCCTAACCACTTGGGAGCAGCCCCGATGGCTTTGCCATGCACAGAGCCTGTCGCCCCCGTGGGATTCCAGGACTGTTATCTGAGCAGTGTTTACAGTGAGCAGAGCGTCCCGGCCTGAGGTTAAAGATAGCACTGCTCAGGGGCTCACATCACAGGCCCAAAAGCTGAGATGACCAGCTCCTGGGAAGGTGGCACTTGGCTGGCACTGCAGGGCACTAACTCTGTGTCCCTGGAGAAAGGGTGAGGGTGTGGATTCCTTCAGGAAATTCAGTTAGGACTGGACAAAGGGTGATTCCACCCAGTGGTTGCCACAACATGTGTTAGGCAAGACCCAGACCAGACGCAGGCAGCACCACCCCTCCTGCAAGGCGGGGGAGAAGTGCTCCCTCCCCTGACCCCAGCACCTGTGTTTCTAGTAGGTTGCAAAAGAGACAGTGACCCTCAACACCGGACGGGACATTTGAAATCCCCCAGTGCAACCCTCTCCCCCTGACCTGAATCCTGATGTCTTCTATTAAAAGCCCATCAATGAAAGGTCTCCATCGGATGTCACCTCCTCCGTGAAGCCCTCCCAGATCATCATTAAAAACGCAGCCCCAGACAGCCTCCACCACATCCTCCTGGGTACTTCCTTCTTAATCCTTAAAATCTTAACACCTGTCATCATCTTCTTTTAAAAAAAAAAAATTCTATTTTATTTTATTTATTTCTTGACCACGCCACGCAGCACGCAGGATCTTAGTTCCCCGACCAGGGATCGAACCTGCACGCCCTGTATTGGAAGCGTGAAGTCTTAACCACTGGACTGCCGAGGAAGTCCTCATCATCTTTTTCTTTGTTTCCTTCCTTGTTTTTTCATCATGTCCCTTCCTTAGAATGTCAACTACTCAAGCTCATTCCATACTGTGTCCCCAGCACCTAGAGGAGGGCCTGATTCACAGTAGTTCATTAAGCATTTGTTGAATGAATAAATGAACTCACGTGACTTGTTCCAAGAAGAGCAAGGAACCCTGTGTGGCTGGATCAGAGTGAGTGAGGGGAGTGCAGGAGGAGCTGGTGGACACAGGCAGATGGTGCAGGGCCTTTAGGCCCTAAAGAGCAATTTGAGTTTTACCCTCAGGGCTATGGGCAGCAATGGCAGAGTTTCACACCAAGGAGAGACATGGCCTGGTTTAAGCCTTGAGATCACTGGCTACCGCTGGAGGAACGGATTAGAGAGAGGTCGTGGGATGGACAGAAGTGAACAGATTTCAGATCCATTTTGGAGAAAGGCTGGCAAGACTTGATGAATTGGTTTGGGGAAGGCGAGAAGTCTAAGATGACTCCTAGGTTTTTTGGCCACAGCCAGTAAGTAGATGGATGGTGGGGCTGTTTAACGGGCTGTGGAGAAATGGAGCAGAGTTCCTGACTCGGGGTGACTCTAGGGCCCAGTGGGAACCCTACTGTAGCTGCCTCATTCACCACTGTATAGCTGGTACTTAGGAAAATGCCTGGCACATAGTAGGAGCTCAATCAGTATGTGTTGACTAATAGAAGGCTTTCAGTCCCAGGGAAGGTAGGCCTTTGAGTTGCTGAAGTAGCTTAACATTGACTTCTAAGAGCCTTAAACTCAGCCACCACTCAGGGCAGGCAGGTAACACAGGTGAGTGAGCTGGCAGGTAGGCAGCTGTGACCCAGCTTCAGTCGAAGAAGTCACAAACAAAACTAGAAAGTACTTTGGATGGAGCATACAACCCAACATATGAAAAATGTGTGCCGTGCAGCTAAAGCAGTGCTTAGAGGACAAAGCTTTAAATGCTTGCACTAGAAGACAAGAAAAACGAAATCCGCAAACTATGGCCCATGGGCCAAGTCCAGCCACACTCCTGTGCTTACACCTTCCCTGTGGCTGCTTTCATGCTGCAATGGCAGAATTGCATTGCAACAGAGACCATCTGGCCCCCAAAGCCTAAAATATTTACTGTTTAGCCCTTTACAGCAAAAGCATGCCAATGCCTGATCTAAAGTTTCACCTTAGGAAGCTAGAAAAATCAGCACAAATTAAGCCCAAAGAATAAAGAGTGGAAATCAATAAAATAGAAATGGGCAAGCAATAGAGAAAAACCAATGAAACCAAAAGCTGGTTCTTTAAAAAGTTTAATAGAATTGAATGAAACACATGTGCTGGTGGAGATGAGGTGGGGCTCCAGATTCTGCCCCGGGGTCACCACCTTGCAATCAATCCTCCGATTTAGTCCAGTTTCCTCACTCAGAATGAACATGCTCATTGGACAGTGTGGCGTGGTGCTTTAGGACACAGGCCACATGACCTTGGGAATGTCACTTCCCCTCTCTGAGCCTCAGTTTCCTCTCTGTAAAATGGTGTTGATGGTAGCAGCTTCCTACCAGCACTGTATGAAGAATTCAATGAGTTCACCCCTGAAAACATCCTGGCACACAGTAAGTGTTCAGTGTAGCTGTCATAGTTATAGGCACCTACTGCCTGCACACTCATTTATACATATGATACACAGATGAGCCTTTTAAAACATATTTATTTATTTATTATTTATTTATTTTGGCTGTACTGGGTCTTAGTTGTGGCATGCAGGATCTAGTTCCCCAACCAGGGCCCCCTGCATTGGGAGTGCAGTCTTACCCACTGGACCACCAGGGAAGTCCCATACACAGATGAACTTTAAAAAAATTTAAGTAGTTATGTATTTATTTGAATGTGTCTTGAGGAACAAAGCGTCTCTAGGCCCCCTGCTCCCAACATGTGAGTTCACAGATGTTAATCCTGAAAATGACCCAAGTTTAAAAATAAAGACGAGTTCGTATTTTTTACAATCTTTTTCTGAGATAAAATTGATCATTTTAAAGCGTACATAGTGGCTTCAGTATAATCTCAAGGTTTTGCAACCCTCACCAGTATCTAATTCCAGGGCGGGGGGTGGGGAAGAGCTGTTTTTTAAACCTCTTTAAAGAAAAATATTAAAGAACTCAAGGAGGGACTTCCTTCCCTGGTGGTCCAGTGGGTAAGACTCCATGCTCCCAATGCAAGGGGCCCGGGTTTGATCCCTGGTCAGGGAACTAGATCCTGCATGCCGCAACTAAGAGCTAGTGCAGCCAAAATAAATACATACATAAATATTTTAAAAATAAAGGACTCAATGAATAGGAAAGAAATTAAGTAAACAAGAGGGCAGATGGCCAGCAAAGATGCTGAGGACAGTTAGACAGGTAAGCAAAGTTTGGGAATCCTCAGGAGGCTGCCAGAGAGCATGATGGCCCCAAATGACAGAAGGGGACTCTAAGACCCAGCAAGGGGTGGGAATGGGCATAGCACCTGGTGAGGGGTCTGAGGGACCCCGGGGAGCCTCAGGGAAAATAAGAGATTGGGCCAGGCCCCTCTGAGAGGTCAGGCAGTTCCTTTTCTTGGGAAGGGAACAATTTTTTTAAAAACTTCCTTTGGAAATTGGAAACCCTGGGCGCCTCCCAGGGCTATAAAAAGGCGGTGTCCACTGACCAGGTTAAAAATAAAGATCCCCACCCAGGGGCATTTGGGGTTGGGAGGAGACACTGTGTAGGCCAGGCAGGGGTAGGACTTGCTGTGTGACCTAAGGCAGTTGTCTGCCCTCTCTGGGCTCTGGTTCCCAACAGCATTCGACTGAAGGATTTCTAAACACCCAGTTAATGGGCATATTTATACGGCTGCGGTTGTTGTTATTTACGGAGGTTGTAATCAGAGAGAGAGGCCTTTGGCATGGCCTGGAACTTGGCACTCTCTGGGGGTCCTGCCCCTCTGGGCTCTCTTAGGAGGAAGGCCGTCGCCAGCCCGGGGTGGGGGGTGGGGTGGTGGTGGAGAAGGAGAGGCAGGAACTGTTGTCCGACGGCGCCCCCTGGTGGCCCCAAATGCTCATCGCAGTATCTTCTGGGTCCCCACGAATAAAGGAAGCATCCTGTTCTCGGGGAGGTGGGGGGACAGGTCTTGCACGAGGGTGGGATCACACTGGCTCCTCCCACCCCTTGGGCTGTGTCTCCCCCCTCCCCACCTGGACTACCCTTTCTCCCTGGAGTGATGCCTTCCAGGAAGCCTCCCACAGCCGCTCTCGCCTCCCCCTACCATCCCCCATCACACCCCGGACCACCTCGGTTGTAACCGCCTAGTCTAATGTCTCCCCCACGGATCTGTGAGCCCCAAGAGGGTAGGAACAGGGTCTGCTTTAATCAACAGTATGTCCCCTGATTTGAAACCGTCCCTGGCATACAGTAGGTGTCAATACACACTGTTCAGTAAATGAATGAGTGGATGGCAGAATGAATGAATGGAACCATTCACCCACAGGCAAGAAGGGAACATGGAATCAAGAGGTTGTTTTGCACAGCAAAGGAAACCAAAACAAAACGAAAAGACGACCTACGTAGGGACTGCAAGAAAATATTTGCAAACCATGCGACTGACAAGGGCTTAATTTCCAAAATATACAAACAGCTCATACAACTCAATAACAAAAAAACAAAGAGCCCAAGTGAAAAATGGGCAGAAGACCTAAATAAACATTTTTCCAAAGAACACATACAGATGGACAATAGGCACATGAAAAGATGCTCAACGTCACTAATTATTAGAGAAATGCAAATCAAAACTACAAGGTATCACCCCACACTGTTCAGAATGGCCATCATTAAAAAGTCTACAGATAACAAATGCTGGAGAGGGTGTGGAGAAAAGGGAACTCTCCTACACTGTTGGTGGGAGTATAAATCGGTGCAGCTACTGTAGACGAGTGTATGGAGGTTCCTTAAAAAAACTAAAAACAGGGCTTCCGTGGTGGCGCAGTGGTTAAGAATCCGCCTGCCAATGCAGGGCACACATGTTCAAGCCCTGGTCCAGGAAGATCCCACATGCTGCGGAGCAACTAAGCCTGTGCACCACAACTACTGAGCCTGCGCTCTAGAGCCTCCGAGCCACAACTACTGAGCCCATGTGCCACAACTAAGGAAGCCTGCACACCTAGAGACCGTGCTGTGCAACAAGAGAAGCCAGCACAATGAGAAGCCCTCACACCGCAATGAAGAGTAGACCCTGCTCGCCGCAACTAGAGAAAACCCACACACAGCAATGAAGACCCAACGCACCCAAAAATAAATAAATTAATTAATTAATTAATTTAAAAAACTAAAAACAGAACTACCATATGATCCTGCAATCCCACTCCTGGGCATATATACGGAGAAAACTCAAATTCAAAAAGATACATGCACCCCAATGTTTATAGCAGCACTATTTACAATTGTCAAGACATGGAAGCAACCCGAGTATCCATCAACAGATGAATGGATAAAGATGTCATATATAAATAAATAAATAATAATAAATATATAATAATAAATATATAAATGTATGCACACAATGGAATATTACTCAGCCATGAAAAAGAATGAAATAGTGCCATTTGCAGCAACATGGTTGGACCTAGAGATTGTCATACTGAGTGAAGTCAAACAGAGAAAGACAAATATCATATGATACCGCTTATATGTGGAATCTAAAAAAATGATACAAATGAACTTATTTACAAAACAGAAACAGACTCACAGACATAGAAAACAAATTTATGATTACCAAAGGGGAAAGGGAGTGGGGGAGGGATAAATTAGGAGTTTGGGATTAGCAGATATAAAATAGATAACCAACAAGGACCTACTGTATAGCACAGGGAACTAGATTCAATATTCTGTAATAAACCATAATGGAAAAGAATGTGAAATATATATATATATACATACGTATATATAACTGAATCACTTTGCTGTACACCAGAAAATAACACACTGTAAAGCAACCATACTCCAATAAAAATAAATAATTTAAAAAAGAGGTTGTTTTAAAGATAAAAACAGACTTATGCGATAATTCAGATTCAGGCAGACCTCAGAGATACAGTGGGTTCAGGTCCAGTCCATGGCAATAAAGTGAATATCGGAATAAAGTGAGTGACATGAATTTTGGGGTTTCCCAGTGCATATAAATTATGTTTACGCTACACTGTAGTCTAAGTGTACCACAGCATTATGTCTTTTAAAAATGAACATACCTGGGCTTCCCTGGTGGCGCAGTGGTTGAGAGTCCGCTTGCGGAGGTAGGGGACAGGAGTTCGTGCCCCAGTCCGGGAGGATTCCACATGCTGCGGAGCGGCTGGGCCCGTGAGCCATGGCCGCTGAGCCTGCGCGTCCGGAGCCTGTGCTACGCAACGGGAGAGGCCACAACAGTGAGAGGCCCGCGTACCGCAAAAAAAAAAACAACAAAAAAAACAAATTACGTTCTTGCTAAAAAATGCTAATCATTGCGCCTTCAGCGAGTCGTAATCTTTTTGCTGGTGGAGGGTCTGGCCTCTATGGCTGCTGACTGATCAGGGTGATGGCTGCTGACGGCTGGGGTGGCTGCCGCGATTTCTTAAAATAAGACAACAGTGAACTTTGCTGCATCAATTGACTCTTCCTTTTTTTTGCGGTACGCGGGCCTCTCACTGCTGTGGCCTCTCCCGCTGCGGAGCGCAGGCTCCGGACGCGCAGGCTCAGCGGCCATGGCTCACGGGCCCAGCCGCTCCGCGGCATGTGGGATCTTCCCGGACCGGGGCACGAACCCGCGTCCCCTGCGTCGGCAGGCGGACTCCCAACCACTGCGCCACCAGGGAAGCCCCTGACCCTTCCTTTTATGAACCATTTCTCTGTAGCGTGCTGTGCTATTTGATAGCATTTTACCTGCAGCAGAACTTCTTTCAAAACTGAAGTCAATCCCCTCAAACCCTGCGGCTGCTTTATCAACTAAGTTTCTGTCATATCCTAAATCCTTTGTTGTCATTGCAACAATCGTCACAGCGTCTTCACCAGGGGTAGCTTCCATCTCCAGAAACCACTCTCTTTGCTCATCCATAAGAAGCAACTCCTCACCTGTGAAAGTTTTATCCTGAGATTTCAGCAGTTGTCCCATCTTCAGAATCCACTTCTAATTCTAGTTCTCTTGCTGTTTCCACAGCATCTGCAGTGACTTCCTCCACTGAAGTTTTGAACCCCTCAAAGTCATCCATGAGGGTTGGCACCAACTTCTCCCAAATTCCTGTTGATGTTGATACTCTAACCTCTTCCCATGAATCACGAATGGTCTTCATGGCATCTAGAATGCTCAGTCCTTTCCAGAAGGTTTTCAGTTGATTTTGCCCAGATCCATCAGAGGAATCACCGTTCATGGCAGCTGTAGCCTTTCGAAATGTACTTCTTCTTTTTTTTTTTTTTTCCTTTTGTTTTGTCTGCACTGCCCGTCTTGTGGGATCTTAGTTTCCTGACCAGGGATCAAACCCGCGGGCAATGAAAGTGCGGAGTCCTAACCACTGGACTTCAGGGAATTCCCAAAAATGAATTTCTTAAAGAATAAGACATGAAAGTGTTCATGACCCCTTGCTCCATGGGCTGCAGCATAGATGTTGTTTCCTTACCGAATCCAAGCTTGTGCTGCGTGCTGTACGACAGGCAAATAAATGAAGAGATGAGGTGTTGGGGAAGGGAATAGCGCTCTTACTCGGAAAGCCAGCAGACGGAGAAGATGGTGGACTAGTGTCCCAAAGAACCACCTTCCCCGAGTTAGAATTCCGGGTTCTTTTATACTAGAAGGGGCGGGGGTAAAGTTCTGGTTCTGGGTTGTGTTAATTTCTTCCTGCCTGCAGCCGCTCACAGGTGGACCTGGTCAGGAGGTTTCCTGCGATCTGAACTAAGGTGTTTTAAATGAACGCTCCTGGGAGACCGGCTTCCCAGAGATGGGCCATTATGTATAATTTAAGGCTTACAGGCAACATCCCTTTAGTGATTAACTTGTAATAGAGTGCAAAGTTTCTTCCCTATATTGAGTTAGCAAGCATGAAAACAACAAGAATCTCATTGTCCGTCAGCGTCAGAGCTCTTGGGTGACCAGGTGTCTTGTCGATGAGCAGTTATATTTTGAAAGGAACCCTTTTCTCTGAGATGTAGCGTAACCAAAAGTGGGGTCTGGCTGCTTGCAGCTCAAAAGCCAATAAAGAGGCACGTTCGGTGGAAAGGAAAGTGTGCTTTATTTCGGATACTGGCAACCACGGTGCGGGGGTGGGTGGGGGCAACTGTCCAAAGGCTGACTCGCCCCCCACCGACAATCAGTGGGCAAGAGCTTTTATAGATGGAGGGAGGGGGCTAGATGCAGAAACAGCACAGGCAGCTCTGACAGGCATCTTGAAACTGATCATGCGGTGGTCTGATCAGTATCATTTTGATTATTTTAAGTACAGTTAATCTTTAGTTCCAGGGTCGGTTTTTTCCCATTTCCTTGAGGCTAATTCTTGGAACTGTGGCAGCTTATGTCATGGCCACAGTCTGGTCATCATGTAGTTAACTTCTTCCACCTGGTGGGAGTTTCAGTCTCTACAAGACAGCTCACGGGATAGGGCTCAAAATATTATCTACAGCCCTTGAGAAGGAACTAAAAGTCCTTAACTATGCTTAATGACTATTATTAGTTAGTCTTGTTGGACTGTTTTCCTTTGTTTCTGCATCTTCTCACTTCTCTGAATAAGCTTATTCTTTGGCTAAAGTTTTTCCACAGACAAAGGCAGGCTGAGGACATGGCGGGGAGTGGGGGTGGGGGGAGGGACCACAGGGTCCTGCTGCATTTCATGGCTTTGTTGTTCTATTTACAGAGCACAGGTAGAGTAGATTGGGCATAATTCTAAAGGGCCCTAGGATTTGGGGAATGGTAAATGAGCACTGGCTTCAACTGAAAGTCACCAGCTGCATTAGCCCCTAACAAGAGAGCCAGCCTGACCTTTGAAGCTTGGAAGCCAGGCATTGACTTCTCCTGTCTAGCTATGGAAGTCCTAGATGACATCTTCTTCCAATAATAGAAGGCTGTTTTATCCACACTGAACATCTGCTTAGTGTAGCCACCTTCCTGAATGGTCTTAACTAGATCTCCTGGAGAACTTGCTGCAGCTTCTACACCAGCACTTGCTGCTTCCCCTTGCACTTTGATGTCATGGAAACGGCTTCTTTCCTTAAACCTCATGAACACAGCTCGGCTGGCCTCACACTTTTCTTCTGCAGCTTCCTCACCTCTCTCAGCCTTCAAAGGACTGAAGAGAGTTAGGGCCTTGCGCTGGATGAGGCTTTGACTTAACGGAATGTTCTGGCTGGTTTGATCTTCTATCCAGACCACGAAAACTTCTACCCTATCAGCAGGGAGGCTCTTTCACTCTGTTATCGTTCACGTGTTCACTGGAGTAGCACTTTTAATTTCCTTCAGGAACGTTTCCTTTACATTCACGGCTTGGCTAATTATTTGTAGCAAGAGGCCCAGCTGTTGGCCTGTCTCAGCTTTCGACATGCCTTCCTCACTAAGATTAATCATTTCTAGCTCTTTTAAAAAATTTATTTTGGGTCTTCATTGCTGCCCGCGAGCTTTCTCTAGCTGCGGCGAGCGGGGGCTACTCTTCACTGCGGTGCGCGGGCCCTAGGCACGCGGGCTTCAGTAGTTGTGGCAAGCGAGCTCAGTAGTTGTGGCGCATGGGCTTAGCTGCTCTACAGCATGTGGGATCTTCCCGGACCAGGGATCGAACCCATGTCCCCTGCATTGGCAGGCAGATTCTTAACCACTGCGCTACCAGGGAAGTCCCTCATTTCTAGCTTTTGATTTAAAGAAACGTGTGATTCTTCCTTTCACTGGAATACCTAGAGGCCATTGTAGGGTTACTAACTGATCTAATTTCAGTATGGTTGTGTTTCAGGGGATAAGGAGGCCCAAGGAGATGGGGAGAGATGGGGGAACACCCAGTGGGTGGGGCGGTCAGAACACACCACATTTATCAATTAAGTTCACCATCTTACATGGTGCCCCAAAACAATTACAATAGTAATGTCAAAGAACACTGATCACAGATCATCGTAGCAAATATATTCACAATGACAATGTTTGAAATTTTGCAAGGATTACCAAAATGTGACACAGAGATACGAAGGCAGCAAATGCTGTTGGAAAAATGGCGCCGATAGACTTGCTTGACACAGAGTTGCCACAGACCTTCAATATGGAAAAAATGCAATATCTGCAGAGGGCAATAAAGTGACACACAATACAACAAGGTATGCCTGTTCATTTATTGAGCGCCTACTGTGTGCCAGTCCCAAGATCCAGCAGTGAAGTCAGACAAAATTCGTGTCCTCGCAAAGAAGGCCAATAACAAAGTGTGCAATGAATAAGTGACTTATATTTGTCCAAAAGTGCTAAGTGTTATGAAACAATAGAGCAGGACTTCCCTGGTGGCGCAGTGGATAAGACTCCGCGGTCCCAATGCAGGGGGCCTGGGTTCGATCCCTGGTCAAGGAACTAGATCCTACATGCATGCCACAACTAAGAGTTTGCATGCTGCAACTAAGGAGCCCACCTGCCACAACAAAGGAACCCACGTGTCCCAATTAAGACTCAGAACAACCAACCAACGAAACAAAGAAATAAATGAATCTTAAAAAAAATAAAGCAGAGTCAGGGGGATTGCTGGGTGCTACTGTAAATGAATTTTAAATGGGGGCTCAAAGAAGCCTCCCTTGAGAGAATAACATTTGAGCAAAGATCTGGAGGAAGTGAGAGAGGGAGCTATGGAGGAATCTGGAGGAAAGACACCATGCAGCGGGCACAGCACGTGCAAAGGCCCTGAGGCAGAACCATGCCTGGAGTGTTGGAAGAACAGCGAGGAGGCCCATGTGTCTGGAGCAGAGTGAGCGAGGGAGGAGGTGAGGGCAGGGAGGGGACGGGGCAGGTCGTGCAGGGCCTTGTGGGCCACAGGGATGACTTGGGCTTTTACCGCAAAAGAGGTGGAAGTGGGCTTCCCTGGTGGCGCAGTGGTTGAGATTCCGCCTGCCGATGCAGGGGACACGTGTTTGTGCCCCGGTCCGGGAGGATTCCACATGCCACGGAGCGGCTGGGCCCGTGAGCCATGGCCGCTGAGCCTGCGCGTCCGGAGCCTGTGCTCCGCAACGGGAGCGGCCACAACAGTGAGAGGCCTGCGTACCGCAAAAAAAAAAAAAAAAAAAAAGAGGTGGGAGTCCTGGAGGGCCTTGGGCAGAGGAGGGGGCGGGGCCTGACTCAGATGCTCACGGTCTCCCTCTGGTGGCTGCTTCAAGGAGGACAGGCTGTGGGGACGAGGATGGGAGCCCAGGGACCAGGGTGCAGGTGACAGCGCTGGTCCAGGTGGGGGCAGAGGAGGGGAGAGAAGTGGGTGGGTTCTGCACAGTTTTTTGAACGCAGAAGCAGGAGGACTGGCTGACAGGTCAGTCTAGGGTGACTCCCAGGTTCTCGCCGAGCAACTGCCAGTACGGAGCTTCCGTCAGCAAAGATGAGACGTGGGAGGAGCAGGTTAGCGAGGATGGTCAGACACCGCGTGGCGGTGTTGAGTGTGAGACCCCCGTGAACCCCCCAAGTGGAGACGTAGAGGGGCAGCTGCACCCTGAATCTGGAGCTCAGAGGAGGTCCGAGCTGGAGACAGGGCTGAGGGCATAGACGAGGCCGCCAGGGAGGGGTGGGGTGGGGGAGGGGAGAAGCCCGAGGGGGTCCGGGAGAGGTGGGTGGGTGGGTAAGTGGGTGGGAGGGAGAACGAGGCGGGAGCGAGGAGGAGTATGGGGCCCGGGGACCATGTGACAATGCAGTTCTTAGAAGGAGGCCGACTGGCCCGGTCAGACGCCTCCGAGAGGGGGAGGAGAACAGAGAAGTGACCTCTGGACTTAACAACTCAAAGGTACCCATGACCTTGACCAGGGCAGTTTCTGCAGCCTTGGGAGGAAAGAGGGCTGATACTGGAGCAAACACTGCAGGAAAAATCCCACACTGGCCCTTCTCAGGGCTGACCCTACCTTTCAGAAGGCCCTTTATTAGCATGGGCAGAGGAGTAGGGGGTGGAGGTGGGTGTCGGCTGCAGAGCCTGCAGAAACTTCCTCCTTCTGGCTCCACTGGACTTTCAGTTTCCCGAGGCCCTGCCTGGCCGGGGTCTGGGTCAGGGTAACCTTGAGCTCCAGTGTCACAACGACCCCTGGCAAAGGCCCAGCACAAGTGCCAGGCCCTGGTAGGAAGCAGATGCTTCTAGAAGAAAGAGAATAAACAGACGCTCACTGCCTCATCGCAGGCCATCTGCAAACCTCCACACCAGCACCCTGGCAAACAACTCTGCCCATGTGCTTGCAGATGTGTGTTTGTTGATTGATAATCTCACTGACCCGAGAGCCTGGGCACACCAGGTATATATGGTGCAACCAGAAAATAAAAATAAAAGTAGGATTTCTCAGTTTTGTTCTGCTTTGCAGTGGATTGCCTAACTGACCCCTAGGCACCCCTCTGCTCTAGCAATGCAGGTTCCAAGGGTGTTTCTCATACTGGTTATGAAGGGGCTCTCTAGAGGTGGAATACTATGCAGCCATGAAAAAGAATGAGGACACACAGAGTGGTGACCAGTGCTCCCGATAATGGGAGTGGCCTAGGAATGCAAGTTTATGTTCTGCTGAATAAAAGAAGCCAGACGCCAAAGGCCACATAGTATGTGATCCCATTTATATGAAATGTCCAGAATGGGCAAATCCACAGAGACAGAAAGCAGATTTGTGATTGCCAGGGGCTGAGGAGGGGAATGCCCAGTGACTGCTAATGGGGACTTGGCTTCTTTTTGGAGTGATGATAATGTTCTGGAATTACATAGTGGTGATGATTGCGCAATACAGTGAAATATACTAAAAACCACTGAAGTGTACACTTAAAAAATAACATAATTCTCATAACAAAAAAAATTCATGTTATATTTTTCATTAGAATCTCTGTTCCTTATAGGCTGTGTGACCTTGGCCAGATTACTTAACCTCTCTGAGCCTGTTTCCTCATATGTAAAATGGGAATAATGAAATCCACCTCTTAAGGGTATTGTAAGGATGTGGTCAGGATTGCACTAAAGCTCTTAGAGCAATCCTTGGCCCATAGTAAGTTTTATCGAAGTGTTTGTGCTTGTTATTATTATTATCTTATATAACGTAAGTGAGAGCAGAGGAGAGGATTGGAGAAGTGCAATTTAAAACGGATTTTAGGGCATTCCTTGGTGGTCTAGTGGTAGGAACTCTGTGCTCCCATTGCCAAGGGCCCGGGTTCCATCCCTGGTCAGGGAATTAAGATCCCAGGTGCCATGCCTCGTGGCCAAGAAAAAAAAGGTCACAATCTAAAATATATAAAGAAAAAAGGGGAAACTTTTCAAAAAATTTCCCCCTATTTTTCTTTAAGGCTGTTTGGCCAAGAGGGGGCATGGGACTTCTCCAGGAAATACCCCAGGCCCACGGGGCCATGTGGGGTAGGCTGGCCTCCGAGGTGATGGCTGCCACCAGGGGGCGCTGGGGCAGCAGGAATTGTGGCCGTGTGTGAAGTTGCCCTTCCCTACGTGGTCTCCCCTCCAGGCCTTTGCCCATGCTGTGCCCATCCCCAGGGACACTTTTCCCCACCAATGGCTCATTCCGACTTAGGCCTCTGGTGTCAGCTTACTTCCTCCTTCCAGAAGATTCTCTTAATTCCCCCAAGGCTGGTCAAGGGTCCCCTTTGGGCCTCCACAGCCCCGTACACTTCATCACAGGCCTGATCTCCCCATAATTCTGTCTCTGGCACTGGACAGTGAGCCCTGAGAGGACAGAATGGGGGTGTCTCAGGTCACCTGAGAGGGTGACTACTCAGTCATCCCTGTGCCCAAGGGCCTGCACACAGTAGGAGCTCAATAAATGTTGGTTGGCTAAATGGATGGAGGAATCCATGTCCTCTCCACTCACTGCCCAGTGAGCTCCATGGGGGCAGGGACCAGCTCTGTGTCCAGGGCACCCAGCATGTTCTACACACAGTAGGTGCTCACTAATTGTTTGTCAGAAGGATTTACTTTACTGAACAGTTATTGTGTGCCACATCCTGTGCTGGGTTCTGAAAATACTGCAGTGACCAAGACACATGGGCCCCCAGCTCTCTCAGGGTGGGCAGGGTGTAGTGGAGAAGCCACAAATTAACAAGTAACAAAATGAACAGGAATATTTCAAAGAATTTTAAAAATCTAGGGACTTCCCTGGCAGTCCAGTGGTTAAGACTGCACTTCCAGTGCAGGGGGCACCGGTTCGATCCCTGGTTGGGGAACTAAGATCCCACATGCTGTGCAGCACAGCCAAAAAATAAAATAAAATAAAAATAAAAAACGGAGGTCATCAATTAACAGGCTGGAGAGTCTCCATATGGGCTAGAATCCAGTAGAGAGATGCCTGGCTCCTTCTCCTGCCCCAGAAGGCTACTTATAAGCTGTGTGACCTTGGATAAATGACATCACCCCTCCTGGCCTCAGTTTCCTCATCTGTAAATTGGGAGCATTGTTTCTAGCTCCTGGGGCTGTTGAGAGGATTAAGTGTGTTCATCCAGCACGTAAAGACCTTAGCCCAGGGATTTCAAAATGATCATCCTTTAAATATACGGGGTTGGGGACTTCTCTGGTGGTACAGTGGTTAAGAAAGAATATGCCTGCCAATGCAGGGGACACGGGTTTGAACCCTGGTCCAGGAAGATCCCACATGCCGCGGAGCAACTAAGCCCGTGCGCCACAATTACTGAGCCTGTGCTCTAGAGCTCACGAGCCACAACTACTGAACGCCTAGAGCCTATGCTCTGCAACAAGAGAAGCCACCGCAATGAGAAGCCTGTGCACTGCAATGAAGAGTAGCCCCCGCTCGCCGCAACTAGAGAAAGCCCATGCGCGGCAACGAAGACCCAATGCAGCCAAAAATTTTAAATAAATAAATTTATAAAAATAGATAAATATACTGGGTTGACACAGGGACATGTAGGTACTGGAGTTCCAGACTGGAGGTCACTATGTCCATGGTACAGGTGAGAAAGATGAGGCCCAGAAAAGGGCTGTGACTTGCGACTCACAACATCTCAGGGATGAAATAGGGGCTCACATTCTGAATGGGCCCACTTCTCCCTCCTCTGCCTCCACCCGGTCCAGCCCCCATCCTCACTGGCCTGGACCAGTCCCCTCTGGGCTCCCAGCTTCCACCCTTGCTCCCCAGTCTGCCCTCCCCGCCCCGGCCAGAGGTCGCCCATGAACACCTGAGTCAGGCCCCGCCCCTCCTCTGCCCACAGCCCTCCATGGTCCCACCTCCCTGGGGATAAAAGCCCAAGTCCTCCCTGAAACCCACAAGGCCCTGCACGACCTGCCTCGTCCCCTCCCCATCCCGGTCCTCACCACCCTCTCTCCTCCTCACTCACTCTGCCCATCTTTGCTGTTCATGCAACAACGCAGGCACGGTCCTGCCCCAGGGCCTTTGCACTGCCTGTTTCCTCTGCCCAGAAGATCTAACCCTTCCTTCCCAAGCTTTTCCTCCAGGTCTCGGCTGTAATGCCACCTCCTCAGAGAGGCCTTCCTGGCCACCTGGGCCAAAGTTCTTCCTCCTGAGGCACCCCATCACCGTGCATGCCCAGTTTATTTCTTCTGAAGTCTCCTCAGTTTCTGAAATTATCTTGCTTCCTCATTTGATGATTCATTCACCGCTCCCTTCCCTCCACCTCTACCTGCGATTGAAAAGAGAGCAGGGGATGGTTCACATCTGTCTTCGCGCCCACTGCACCCCAGTGTCTGGGACAATCCTGGCACACAGTAGGAGCTCAATAAATATTAGTCAACTGCAAAAATGGCCTGTTAACTGCAGCTGACTCTAGCCTTAGTGATCCGAAGCCGTCTGTTTGGGAATTCCCTGGTGGTCGAATGGTTGAGACTTGGCGTTTTCACTGCTGTGGCCCAGGTTCGTTCCCTGGTCGGGGAAATAAGATCCGCAAGCCACACCAGAGCGGCCGAAAAGAAAAGAAAAGAAACTGTTTCCACAACCCCACCCGGAGAATCCAATCTCCCCAAGTTTCATGTCATGGCAGGGAAGCCGGAAGCAGACCTTCGACAAAATCTGAGTCAGCGACTAAAATAGTAAGTGCTGCGTGACAGTCTGGGTGACTCACACCAGGCCCGCCCTTTGGGGTGGCTGGTGGAGGAGGAAAGGGCATGCTAAGTCAGTGTTCAAATCACGCTGCTGGGCGAGAGGAGGCCTGCAGCTTCCCGGATCACCTGGCCCACATAGCCCTTCCTGGGCTGGCTTTCATTCCCTCCCTTGGAAATCCGACTACTTCATTGCAATCTCCCCACTTCCCATCTGTGTGACTTTGGGGACCAGAATTCACCTCTCTCTGCCTCAGTTTTCCCCATCTGTAAAATGGGGACCAGCAACAGAAGCTTCTACCGTTGGGGGGGGTCATTTTTGAGGATTAAAATACGTTTAGATGGTCCAGTGGTTAAGACTGCGCTTCCACTGCAGGAGGCGCGGGTTCGATTCCCTGGTCGGGGAGATCCCTGGTCAGGGAGATTCCGCATACCGTGCAGTGAGTCCAAAAATTAAAAAAAAAAAAAAAAAGGTTTAGATTTAAAGCCTCCAAGACGGATAAACGGTGAGTGCTCAACAAATATTAATTCTATTCTCATTCTCAAAAGGTCTGAGACCCTGAAAAAGATTAATCCCCTTCATACCGGGCACAAAGTTAATGAGCACTTACACTGTCCCTGGTATTTCACTGCTATCGCACACGATCTGCTGATGACCTTGGAACAATGGCCTCATAAACCCATTTCTCAGATAAGAAAGCAGAGGCTCGAGGAGGTGAAGGCACTTGCTGAAGATTACACAGTGTGATCAGAGCCCAGCCTTGGTGGGAGCATCAAAGCAGACCCCCGCTTCCCCCAAAAAGGGCTGCAACAGAAACAGCTAAATGTACTCACAATGTCTTTTCTCTCCACCTTCTCTGGCATTAGAACCAACACTTCTGGCAAAGCACGTGACCCATCAGAGGACTACATTTCCCAGCTTCCTTTGCAGCCGGAGATGGGCCATGTGACTACATCCTGACCAATGAAATGAAAGCAAACGTGCGCAACAGTTTGGCTCCTGTCCCTTTTATGGCAATAGCAGCTACGTTTTTATCCTGACAGATGGCCAGGCAGAGGTCTCCCAGAGGACAATGGCGCTGTCAAAGCATTCAATAAATATTTATTACAATTAAAACACCATACCCATGGGGCTTCCCTGGTGGTGCAGTGGTTGAGAATCCGCCTGCCGATGCAGAGGACACGGGTTCGTGCCCCGGTCCGGGAAGATCCCACATGCCGCGGAGCGGTTAGGCCCGTGAGTCATGGCCGCTGAGCCTGCGCTTCACGAGCCTGCGCTCCGCGACGGGAGAGGCCACAACAGTGAGAGGCCCGCGTACAGCAAAAAAAAAAAAAAAAAAAACACCACCATACCCATACCCCCAACCCATTCCCCATCACCACGGTCCAGAGAGAGGGAGGGATTGACTGAGAATTTGTAAACAAATCCAATTCTGGCTACCTGGAGGGCCAGAAAGTCATGGGGTCAATTTTCTCGGCAGTGTCCTGAAAGTAGCAAATGACCCCATGTTCCACTGACCCCTGGAGATGAGGAATCAAGGCCGAGGTTATCAGGTCCACTCACTTGGTCATTCCGTTTCTGGCGTCTTGTCCTCGGGCGCCTGCGTCCCTCTCTGGTTCCACATATGGTTGTTGAGTCCCAGTTGTACCATGTGTGCATGATGTATGATGAGGGGCTGCAGCCCAGAGCCCTGAGGGTGCACAGGTGAAGTCTGTGGGAAGTCCGCAGGCTGCGGGAAGGCCTGGGGCTGCGGGAAAGCCATGGGGGGCTGCGGGAAAGCCGGTGGGGGCATGCCCGCCAGCCAAGGAGGCAGGGATGGCGGCTGATGGCCCGGCCGGGTGGGAAAGGCTGGTGGTGGGGCTCCGAGGGGCCCCGGTCCCCCAAATGGCGCCTGAAGCACAGAAGGCTGCCGAGTCTCAAATGGCATGTAGCTCCCGAAAGCTACCTGGAGCTTCTCCATCTGCCTCTGGTAGGACAGGTAGTTATGGAAGTAAGCTGACTGTGCGGCACTCCACGCCGCTACCTGCTGCCGCTCACCCTCCAGGTGTTGGCTGTGCTCCTGCAGGGCCCGGACATCCTGTTCCTTCCTCCACTTGGCCTTGCGGGCCCGCAGCTTCTGGGACTTGAAGGTGTTGGCCACCTTCTTGGCGAAGATCGGGGAGTGCTCGTCCAGCCACACCAGGGCGGTGAGCAGGCTGGACGTGCTGGGGCTGAGCTGGGTCAGGGAACTCTCCAAGGGCAGGAAGGGGATCACGCAATCCTGCCACCCGTGCCGCGTGAGGCTGCTCATCAGCGACTGGTTCGCCTGGTGCTGGCTCAGCCGGCAGTCGAAGTTGGAGGTGAGCAACAGGATGGTGAAGGCCGAGTGGTCTAAGGCGTCCTGCAGGCAGTGCAGCTCGCCGCGCCCTGGCACCTGGAAATCTTCGCAGAAGGTGGCGCCGTCGCTCACGCCCAGGGCTTCCAGCCTCTCGCGCACGCGCAGCGCGATGTGCTCGTCAGCGCCAGCGTGCAGCACCACGAAGTTATAGAACTTCTGCTCCGGCGACTCCAGCTCAGGAGGAGGGGGCCCCGGCTTCGAGACGGTAGGGTGAGCCTTAGGAGGGGTCGATGGAGACGAAAAGGGAGAGGACGTTTTGGGGGCCGATGGAGTCGGTGGGCGTGGCTGAGCCGCCGGGTAAGTGGTGTCTTCCTCTGAAAGTTGGATTGGCGTCTGATCCGCGACAGGGCAGGCGTTTCTGGAAGGCGAGGGGAGAGATTTGGGAGCTGCTGGCACATCCGTGCACTCCACCGAGTAGTGACTGCTGGTTTTTGGAGCTTCCGGGGGGTCGTGCAGGCTGGCGGGGCATGCATCTGAGGCCACCTTGGGAAGCCTGGGGGCTGGGCTGTTTGGCCGCACCGGGGGCCCGGCAGCCTCCACTGATGGGGGCCAGCTCATCTCCTCGGGCTCCTGGCAGCCCATAGGGGCAGGCTCGGGCACCGGGCTGGCCCGGGGCTTGTCACACAGCTTGCTGGGCCCGTGGGGGCTGTGGTGAGTGCTGAGGAGGGCCATGGTGGGCGACTGGCTAATTTCCAAGTTGCTGGCCAGGGAGGCCGGGCTGCCGGTGGATCTCAGGGAATGCCCTCTGCTCCAGTCCGAAAGGTCCTCGATGGGCCGCGGATCACTGCGGGTCCCGGAGGGTGATGCCGAGGATGGCAGGAGGCACCCCAGATTGGAGTGGAGAGTTTGGATGGCCTCCAGGTCCCTAAGGACGTCCCATCCGCACCGGTCTCGTGCCTCTTCCTGGAGCTCCCCCAGCTGTGGGTCGTCCCTGGACCTGAAAGCGCGGACGGCTGCGCGGTAGGCCTCCTCCCGCATTGGCGCTGGACACAGCCTCTCCTCGGCAAGAAGGTGGTACATCCTGGCAACGGCCCGGGACATGTCTGGGGGCTCCTCTGGGGCCTCAGTGCTGTCCACACCAGCCCACTGGTGGGCCACCAGCTTCGCCACGGCGTCCTCCTTCAGCGCCTCCAGGGAGATCCTGGCCTCGGTCTCCTGGCCCAGCTTTAGGAGCACCAGGGCATGCAGGAGGTCCGCCCCCCGGCAGCCTGGCCGCAGGGTCTTCAGCTTGTGCTTAAGATACAAGAGCTTATCCTGGCCCACCGCGCCTAGAATGTCAAAGGCGCCAGAAAGCGACGGCCCTGTGCTGGCCATGGGCACAGGTTGGTGTGGGCTCCGGTGGCGGGAGAAGCACTGGGTGATGGAGTCATGTTCCACACACCGCCCCCCTGCGCTGCAGGCCCGGTGTCCCTACCTGCTCACGGGTACTAGGTCCCCTGGGGGCTGCAGAGCAGACCTGTGAAGCAGAAAGACAGGGTTATCACCAGAAAGGGGGCTCTGGGAGGCGGCCCAGACAACGCCCCCCCCCCATGCCTTCAAAACTCACCAGACCTATCACCAGACCTTGACCTTGGGCAAGACTTCTCACCTCCCCCACCTTCCCTCTCCTCCTCTGCAAGAGGACAGCAGAGGTACCTGCCTGGTGTCACCCAGCGGGTAGCTGCTACTATTTTCCCCATTCACAGAGGAAGAAGGTGAGCCAGAGAAGTGAAGTCATTTGCCCCAAGTCACACAGCCGGTGACAGATCTGGGATTTGTTTGTTTTGTCCAAAAGGCATGTGGGATCTTAGTTCCCCAACCAGGGATCAAACTTGCACCCCCTGCAGTGGAAGCATGGAGTCCTAACCACTGGACCACCAGGGAATTCCCAGAGCTGGGATTTGAGCCCAAGCTGTCTGGCTCTAGAGGCTGAGGCTATGTGCGTAACTACAAGACTATACTGCCTATTAGGATGATAATAAGCCCACTTATGGGATTGTTTCAGGGAGCTGAGTTGCGTTAACGTATGGAAAGCTCTGAGCCCAATGACTGGAAGTCACTCAGGAAGGGTCAGCCTCCTAGATGGCCCCCAGTGACCCCACATCCTGGTATTCAAGCCTTGGGTGGTCCTTCCAATGTTGTCCCAGAGTTCTGTGAGATTGATAGACTATGGCAGAAGTGATAGGCTGTCACCTGTGACATTAGGTTATAAAAGACACTGGCTTCCTTCTTAGTCACTCTCTCTGTCACTCTGTCGGGGGTAAACCATGATGTGAGTGGTCCTCTAGAAAGGCCCACCAGGGGAGAAACTGAGGCTCCCCACCTCCAGCCACATGGGGGCGCCAATCTCAGGCTCCAGCCCCAGTTAAACCTTCAGATGAGGCAGCCCCGGCAGACAGCCTAACTGCAGCCTCATCAGAGACCTAGAGCCAGAGCCATCCAGCTCGTCTGCCACCAGATTCCTGATGTTCAGAAACTATATGAGATAATAAATGTTTGTTGTTTCGAAGCCACGAAGTTCTGGGGTAATTTGTTCCACAGCAATAGCTAACTGATACAGGTTGCATTATTACTATAATGAGTTAACCATGACCAAGGGCCAGATCTATGCCTAACACTGCTGCTAAGCCCTTTGGAGGCTCTTTCCTCTTCTCTCCATTTCTTGAAAAATGCCAAGCTGGTTCCCACGTCAGGATCTTTGCATGCACTGTTCCCTCTGCTTGGAGCACCTTACCCCAGATCTTTGCTTGGGTGACCTGAAGCTCATCCTTATCCCCCAGGTACAATGGTGCAACCTCAGGGAGCCCTCCATGACCACCCCGGTTCTCTATCCCAGTCTGTCTCTCCATGTCCCCCCACAACAGAATTGGCCACTGGGTGACCTTTTCCTGTGTGTTAAACCTTCCACATCTGTCTGCCTCCCAGTCACCTTGGGCATTAGAGGGTTTGTGGAACCACACAGCAGGTACCTAACAAATACTTGTTGAATGAATGAATCAATGTATGAATGGGGCCAGCAATATTTCCTTCCAATACTGTCGATAAGAAAACAGGCACAGGGCTTCTCTGGTAGCACAGTGTTAAGAAGCCACCTGCCAATACAGGGGACACAGGTTTGAGCCCTGGTCTGAGAAGATCCCACATGCCACGGAGCAACTAAGCCCGTGCACTACAGCTACTGAGCCTGACCTCTAGAGCCCACGAGCCACAACTACTGAGCCGTGTGCCACAACTACTGAAGCCCGCGTGCCTAGAGCCCATGCTCCGCAACAAGAGAAGCCACCACAATGAGTAGCCTGCGCACCACAATGAAGAGTAGCCCCCGCTCGCCACAACTAGAGGAAGCCCGTGTGCAGGAACAAAGACCCAACACAGCCAAAAATAAATAAATTAAATAAATATATATATTTTAAAACGCTTAAAAAAAAAACAACAGGAACAAGGATGTCCACTCTCACCACTTTTATTCAACATAGTTTTGGAAGTCCTAGCCACAGCAATCAGAGAAGAAAAAGAAATAAAAGGAATCCAAATTGGAAAAGAAGAAGTCAAACTGTCACTGTTTGCAGCTGACATGATGCTGTACATAGAAAATCTTAAAGATGCTACCAGAAAACTACTAGAGCTCATCAATGAATTCAGTAAAGTTGCAGGATATGAAATTAATACACAGAAATGTTTCATTCCTATACACTAACAATGAAGTATCAGAAAGAGAAATTAAGGAAACAATCCCTTTTACAATCGCATCAAAAAAATAAAATACCTAGGAATAAATCTACCTAATGAGACAAAAGACCTGTACTCAGAAAACTATAAGATACTCATGAAAGAAATCAAGGATGACACAAACAGATGGACAGATATACACCATGTTCTTGGACTGGAAGAATCACTATTATCAAAATGACTATACTACTCAAAGCAATCTACAGATTCAATGCAATCTCTGTCAAATTACCAATGGCATTTTTCACAGAATTAGAACAAAAAATTTTACAATTTGTATAGAAACACAAGAGACCCCAAATAGCCAAAGCAATCTTGAGAAAGAAAAATGGAGCTGGAGGAATCAGGCTCCCTGACTTCAGACTATACTACAAAGCTACAATCATCAAAACAGTATGGTACTAGCACAAAAACTGAAATAGATATCAGTGGAACAGGATAGAAGGCCTAGAGATAAACCCACACGCCTATGGTCAACTAATCTATGACAAAGGAGGTAAGACTATACAATGGAGAAAAGACAGTCTCTTCAATAAGTGGTGCTGGGAAAACTGGACAGCTACATGTAAAAGAATGAAATTAGGGACTTCCCTGGTGGCACAGTGGTTAAGGATCTGCCTGCCAATGCAGGGGACATGGGTTCGAGCCCTGGTCCGGGAAGATCCCACATGCCGCGGAGCAGCTAAGCCTGTGTGCCAAAACTACAGAGCCTGACCTCTAGAGAGCCCATGAGCCACAACTGCTGAGCCCGCGTGCCACACTACTGAAGCCCACACGCCTGGAGCCCATGCTCCACAACAAGAGAAGCCACTGCAATGAGAAACCCGCCCACTGCAATGAAGAGTAGCCCCCACTCGCCACAACTAGAGAAAGCCCGCGCACAGCAACGAAGATTCAACCCAGCCAAAAATAACTAACTAAATTAAAACAAACAAACAAAAAAACCCAATCCCTTAAAAAAATAAAATAATATAAACTCAAAATGGATTAAAAACCTAAATGTAAGGCCGCACACTATAAAACTCTTAGAGGAAACCACAGGCAGAACACTCTTTGACATAAATCGCAGCAAGATATTTTTTGACCCACTTCTTAAAGAAAATAAAAACAAAAATAAACAAATGGGACCTAATGAAACTCAAAAGCTTTTGCACAGCAAAGGAAACCATAAACAAAACAAAAAGACAACCCACAGAATGGGAGAAAATATTTGCCAACGAAGCAACCCACAAGGGATTAATCTCCAAAATATACAAACAGCTCATGCAGCTCAATAACAAAAAAACCCCAACAATCCAATCAAAAAAATGGGCGGAAGATCTAAATAGACATTTCTCCAAAGAAAACATACAGATGGCCAAAAAGCACATGAAAAGATGCTCAACATCACTAATTACTAGAGAAATGCAAATCAAAACTACAATGAAGTATCACCTCACACCAGTCAGAATGGCCATCATCAAAAAATCTACAAACAATAAATGCTGGAGAAGGTGTGGAGAAGAAGGGAACCCTCCCACACTGTTGGTGGGAATGTAAATTGGTATAGCCACTATGGAGAACAGTATGGACGTTCCTTAAAAACTAAAAAGAGCTACCATATGATCCAGCAATTCCACTCCTGAGCATATACCTGGAGAAAACCATAATTTGAAAAGACACATGCACCCCAATATTCATTGCAGCACTGCTTACAATAGCCAGGACATGGAAGCAACCTAAATGTCCATCAACAGAGAAATGGATAAAGATGTGGTACATATATATATAATGGACTATTACTCAGCCATAAAAAAGAATGAAATAATGCCATCTGCAGCAACATGGATGGACCCAGAGATTGTCATACTGAGTGAAGTAAGTCAAACAGAGAAGGACAAATACCATATCATATCACTTATACATGGAATCTAAAAAAATGGTACAAATGAACTTATTTACAAAACAGAAATAGAGTCACAGATGTAGAAAACAATCTTATGGTTATCAGGGGGGAAAGGTGGGGAGGGATAAATTGGGATACTGGGATTGACATATACACACTACTATATATAAAATAGGTAACTAATCAGGACCTACTGTATAGCACAGGGAACTCTACTCAATACTTTGTAATGACCCATATGGGGAAAGAATCTTAAAAAGAGTGGATATATGTATGTGTATAACTGATTCACTTTGCTGTACAGCAGAAAGTAACACAATATTGTAAATCAACTCCACTCCAATAAAAATTTAAAAGAAAGAAAGAAAACACACACAGAGAAAAGGTCTTTCTCAAGGACACAGAACAAAGACACCATGGAGAGTGTCCCAAACCCCCAAATTTAAATCCCCAGGCGCTCAATTTACATCACATTCAGACTTGGAAAAAGCATAGCCTCACGTCCAGTCCAGGGGGCCGAGAACACTTTCTCTGCCCCTCAGCTAGGCCTACTGCCTGTTCCCCACTGGTGTCCACGTTGGGACCCGCCCCACCCCCAAGCCAAGAACAGTGCATCTGCACCAGGGACAACTCTATCCCCCCAGAGGACACATGGCGACATCTGGGGACACTTCTCTTGTCACGACTGCGTGGAAAAGTGCTTCTGGCATTGAGTGGGTGGGGGCCAGGATGCAGCTCAACATCCCACAGTGCCCAGGACAACCCTTCAGGAGAATGACCGAGCCCCAGACGTTGCTAAGCGCTGACGTTGAGGATGCCTGGTCTAGATGAAGAGCTGATTCATCCATCAACCCCCTTTGCTGATAAATCACAGACGGCACTGTATACATGACTCAGCTTTTTTTTAATTCATTCTGAGCGGATGTCAAATGGCCCAGGACCAAGGTCGATGGTTCCAGAGGTGTGACGGGGATGTGACCGAGCAGAGTGGGCAGAAGAGAAGTGGCCGAGAAGCATCAGAGAGAGAGGCGGTGCTGGGGAGGGGGGGAGGGGGGGCGGGGGGGCGGGGGGAGGAAGGACGCAAGGAGATGAGCGGCTGTCTGGCTGTTTCGAAATTGAAAGCGGCCTGACATATTGAAATGCTGATAGGCACCAGGAAATAGCAGAGACCCTAAAATGGAGCTGACTTCCTAGTATGCGGGGACAAATGATCGGCGGATACATGGGTGAAATTCATGATATATCACAGTATGAATGCCGCGGAGAAACAAGGAGGGAAGGAGAGTCATGAACTCCAAGAATGGGGGCGGAGGGGTGCAGTTTTGGGGTTTTTTGTTTTGTTTATTTGGTTGTGCCGGGTCTTAGTTACGGCACGTGGGCTCCTCAGTTGTGGCACACAAAGTTCCAGTTGTGGCATGCCTGTGGGATCTAGTTCCCTGACCACGGACGGAACCCCGGGCCCCCTGCACTGGGAGTGTGTAGTCCCAGCCACTGTGCCACCAGGGAAGTTCCTGTGTGCAGTTTTAAACAATGTAGTTTAGGAATGTCTTGATGAGAAGAGAGATTTCGACAGGACATAAACATGGGGAGAGAGTGGGGACATCTGAAGGAAGAGAGATCCAGGCAGAGGAAACAGCCCGTGCAAAGGCCCTGGGGCAGGACCATGCCTGGTGTGTTGGAGGAACAGCGAGAAGGCCTGTATGTCTGGAGCAGAGTGAGCGAGGGGGAGAGAGGAAGGAGGGGAGGGCAGGGAGGGGACGGGGCAGGTCGTGCAGGAACTTGTGGGCCTGAGTAGGGGGAAAGGGGGCCACTTGGGCTTTTACATGAAAACCTAGAACCACCTCGACCTGTCTAAATGCCGTGGTCTTGCCTCATGTGTGTTGCCGAGAAGGAAAATGGGCTCAGTGGGACCACATCTGCTAACTTTTCAAGAGAAGCCAGAAACGCAGATTTTCAGGAATCTGCTCGGTTGTGTCGAGTTAGCCATCGATTCAAATATTTTGAAGAGACCTTATAAGCTTAAAAGAAAAAAAAAAAAAAAAGCAAGCCAATGTGCCATCCGCAGAGTAAAAACTCTGAACATATTTGTTGCAAATAATAAATAAAGGAAGTGTGTGAAGAGGCGAAAGTTATACATACACAGCATTCATTCATTCATTCAAGCAGTAATTTTCCAGCATCTGCCATGTATTGGACACTGAATGTATCAGGACAGAGAGAAGAATAAAACAGGAATACTCTGCCTTCTTGGAGCTGACAGTCCCCCCCAAAAAAAGAAGGAAGATCATTATTGCTTAAGTGCTTTCTTAGCTCCTGAATTATTTTTCCATAAAGAAAGACTAAATGCGAGCCATATATTACTGCAGAGAAGAGTTCCTTTTTTCTTTTCATAAACTTTTTTGCTTCTTTCAAAAACAAATATCAATATATGGCAACTTACGGCAACAAAGTGGGTATATGTATATATAATATACAAACCTAGTATATCATATCTCTTAATTGCCCCACTGGCCTTCCCGCTATCCTTCAAACTTGCCAGGCACAGTCCTGCCTCAGGGCCTTTGCACTGGCTGCTCCTTCTGCCTGGAACACTGTTTCCCCCATGTATCCCCACAGCTCACTCCCTACCTTCCTTCAACTTTTTGGTCAAGCCTGCCCTGATGACACTGTGCACAGCTCCCTAGGAAGGGGTCACAAAGTATGGCCCATGGGCTGTTTTAGTAAATAAAGTTTTCTTGGAACACAGACAGGCTCACTCCTTTACACAGGGTCCATGGCTGCTTTGAGGCTACAGTGGCAGAGCTGAGTAGCTGCAACAGACACCATGTAGCCCGTAAAGATGAAAATATTCACTCTCTGGTCCTTTCCAGAGAAAAGTTTGCCAACACCTGGGCTACAAAACAGGCATATGATTTTTTTTTTTCCCCATTCCATAGAGGGGCAAACTTGGATTGCACAGCTAACGACGGGCAGAACAGCCCTATGGCACCCATGTTTGTAACCCTAAGAGCAGATGCCTGTCTCTCCAGCCCATATAATTATTACGGGGGATAACTGGCTGTTATTGGTTGAACTGGGTTCCCCCCTCACCAAGTTCAGATGTTAAAACCCTAACCCCCAGGACCCCAGGATGTGACTACATTTGGAGATGTGGTCTTTACAGAGGTAATCAAGTTAAAATGAGGTCATAAGGGTGGGGTCCTAATCCAATAAGACTGGTGTCCTTTTTTTTTTTTTTTTTTTTTTTTTTTGCGGTACGCAAGCATGTGGGATCTTCCTGGACCGGGGCACGAACCCGTGTCCCTGCATCGGCAGGCGGACTCTCAATCACTGCGCCACCAGGGAAGCCCAGACTGGTGTCCTTATAAGAAGGGGAGACTAGGACACAGACACCCACAGAGGGAGGATCACGTGAGGACACAGGGAGAAGACAGCCTTCTGCAAGCCAAGGAGAGAGGCCTCAGAAGGAGCCAACCCTGCCGACACTTTGATCTTGGACTTCCAGCCTCCAGACTGTCAGGCAATAAATGTCTGGTTTTTAAGGCCCCCAGCCTGTGGGACTTTGTTATGGCAGCCCCAGCTCCATGTGGCTACTGAGTACTGGAAATGTGGCTACAGCTACCGGGCAGAAAGTAAATATTAAATTTTATTCATATTTAATTCATTAAAATGGAAAAACTGGGTCAGTGTAAAAAAAAAAATGTTTCCCCATTAAACCCAACTTTGGGGACTTCCCTGGTGGCACAGTGGATAAGTCTCCACACTCCCAATGCAGGAGGCCCGGGTTCGATCCCTGGTCAGGGAACTAGATCCCACATGCATGCCGCAACTAAGAGTTCACATGCCGCAACTAAGGAGCCCGCCTTCCACAACTAAGACCCGGTGCAACCAAATAAATAAATAGATATTAAAAAAAACAATTATCAAGGTAAAATACAATGCATTTAAATAATTGTATGTATTAAAAAATAAATTCTGTAGGTACTGTTATCTCCTCTTTAAAAAAAAAGACCCAACTTTGTTTTGGTAGGATCAGATTTCACTTAAACTGTTAAAAATGTAGCATCTGAATTGAGATCTGAAAAAATACACACCAGATCTTGAAGAATTAGTCGAGAAAAGGTATGTAAAGGCCGCAGCTGGATTGGAAGCCAGGCTGCCTGGCCCTAGAACCCACTGAGCCTGTGGTCTCCAAAGTGTATCGCCAGAGATTCCAGCTTACATGGGCCTGGTTATATGGCCTGAGAAACAGACTTATCTAGTTTTAATTGAAACAGCCCCTGAAATGAGCTCATGGCCAGACTACTGGAAGAAAGTGGAGGACAGACGTTGTTGCCATAATGCAGGCACAAGTAACAGAAAGGCAAAGTGGGGCTTCCCTGGAGGCACAGCTGTTCAGAATCCGCCTGCCAATGCAGGGGACACAGGTTCGAGCCCTGGTCCGGGAAGATCCCACATGCCGTGGAGCAACTAAGTCCATGCACCACAACTACTGAGCCTGCGCTCTAGAGCCCATGAGCCTAGAGCCCGTGCTCCACAACAAGAGAAGCCACCGCAGTGAGAAGCCCATGCACTGCAACAAAGAGTAGCCCCCGCTCGCCGCAACTAGAGAAAGCCCGCGCAGCAACGAAGACCCAACGCAGCCAAACAATAAATAATAAAAATTAAATAAATTAATTAAAAAAAAGAGAGAGAAAGGCAAAGTGTATAGTTTCTCCCATCTCTGATGTGAGCTTGCTGTCGGCAACAAAATGGCATAAAAACGATGACGATCAGGTGGGACCACAAGTCAGCCAAAACTTACCGAACTATCAAAACTCCTTGAAGTATCAGATATCTCCCTCTACAGCAATGACCCTCAGATCAACTGTCCTTTCCACCTCTCAGTGGCTCCTGGGAACAGCTGCGTGTATAGTAACTTAAAAAGAAAAAATCGCTGGGAACTCTACTCAGTACTCTGTAATGACCTATATGGGAACAGAATCTGAAAAAAGAGGGGATATATGTATATGTATCACTGAGTCACTTTGCTGTACAGCAGAAACTAACACAACATTGTAAATCAACTAGACTCCAATAAAAATTAATTTAAAAAAAAAAGATGGATGGACCTAGAGACTGTCATACAGAGTGAGGTAAGTCAGAGAGACAAAGACACATGTATATTAACACATGTATGTGGAATCTAGAAAAATAGTACAGATGAACCTATTTGCAAAGGAGAAATAGAGACACAGATGTAGAGAATAAACGTATGGACACCAAGGGGGCAGGGCAGGTGGGATAAATTGGGAGATTGGGACTGACATATAGACACTACTATGTATAAAATAGATAACTAAGACTTCCCTGGTGGTCCAGTGGTTAAGACTCCATGCTCCTACTGCAGGGGGCCCGGGTTTGATCCCTGGTCGGGGAGCTAAGATCCCGCATGCCACGTGTTGCAGCCAAAAAAAAAAAAGTTAAAAAAAATACATAACTAATGAGAACCTACTGTATAGCACAGGGAACTCAATGCTCTGTGGTGACCTAAATGGGAAGGAAATCCAAAAAGGAGGGGATATATGTATACGTAGAGCTGATTCACTTTGCTGCACCGCAGAAACTAACACAACATTGTAAAGCAACTATACTCCAATTAAAAAAAGAGAGAAAAATCAATCACCTGGTGACATGCACCCTCCAATTTTTAACGAATAAAGGGCACAGCTGATAAAGCGTGAAGGACGGGGCATGAACGGGGCCAGACATTAAGTTCATCACGCACTGTTCACTCTGAAAATTCAAGTTCAGTACTTAGGCTCTGTGTCCTATTCTGAATTCAGGTTCTAGGTCAATAAAATGTTAAAAGGAAGAAAAGTTCACCAACTCCCGCAACTACACCACGGGCAGCAGTGTGAGAAGAAAATTTGAGTTAGCTGCCAACGCTGAACGGAGGAGGTGCTGTGTGAAACTCTGGTGTTCTGGGTTCTCTTGGAATCCAGACGGTCAACAAGAACAGAGTGGCAGCTGCCCTTGTCCTGCCCTTGGCCACAGCCTCCCCCCTTTATGGGACACTAACCCGAAATGAGTCAGCTCCAGGGCAAGAGAGAGCAGTGGGTGGGAGCATGCGCTTGGGGTTCAAATCTCAGCCGTATGGCTTCCAGGCTGTGACCTTGGACAGGCCACAAGCACATTGGTGCCTCAGTCTCCTCCTTTGTGGACTGGGTACAAGGATGACCTCTTCCTGCGAGGACTGCCATAGGTCGAATGAGTTAATCCGTGTAGAAATGGTACAGAGCCGTGGCTAGCACACCCTCGGTGCTCCGTGAGCCTTAGGGTACCTGACAGCTGTCTGCCCCCAGCAGTACCCGAGCTGGAGGCCCCCGCAGCAGAGGCTCAGGGCTGGGCTTGTGGAAAAGCTCACAGCCAGACTCAGAATTAGCCAAGCAGGGGCTTCCCTGGTGGTCCAGTGGATAAGACGCTATGCTCCCGGGGACTTCCCGGGTGGGGCAGTGGTTAAGAATCCGCCTGCCGATGCAGGGGACACGGGTTTGAGCCCTGGTCTGGGAAGAACCCACATACCGCAGAGCAACTAAGCCTGTGTACCTAGAGCCCGTGCTCCGCAACAAGAGAAGCCACCGCAATAAGAAGCCTGTGCACGGCAACAAAGAGTAGCCCCTGCTCACCGCAACTAGAGAGCCCACGCGCAGCAACAAAGACCCAACGCAGCCATAAATAAATAAATAAATAAATAAATAAATAAATAAATAAATAAATAAGAATACGCTCCCAATGCAGGGGGCCCAGGTTCGATCCCTGGTCAGGGAACTAGATCCGCGTGCCGCAACTAAAGATCCTACGTGCCGCCACTGAGACCCAGTGCAGCCACGTAAATAAATATTAAAAGAAAAAAAGAATCATGCAGGCAGGCCCTCCCACGCCTGCACTCCTGGCAAACTGCCTAAAGTCACACCGTGTTTCTCCTCCATCTCCCCGCCGGCCAGCCTGAGCCCCGATGCAGCGCCCCCTCCCCAGACACTGTGCCCTGGCATGTCCCCCGTCCACTCCATCTGCCCTGCCCAGCAACCACCCCAACCTTCTGGAAACCTGGCTTTCATTCTGCCCACCTTCCACAGCCTCCAGGGCAAAGTCCACTCTGCACCTGACAGTGGGTGCCGGGAACAGCGGGGTGGGGGTGGGGAAGCACCCACTGGGGTGAGGGACCCGGCTCTGCCACCTGCCAGCTGGTGGAGCCTGTTTTCTCAGCCTCAGTTTCCTCGTGTGTAAAACCAGCAGGAGAGTGGCCCTCGTCCTGAGCGCGAGTTCAGAATAACAATATAAGAAACCGTACAAATCAGAAATAAATACTGGCAGAATTTCTTTTTTCTCTTCTTTTATATTTGTTCACCAAATCTGGAATCTGCCTACCCCCTCCTCTCCTGTCTACACTCTTGGGCAATCTCTTCACACACAGAGGGAATATTAATTGAGCACCTACTGTGTGCCAAGAGCTATTGTAGGTGCTGTTGCAGACCCCCGGCCCTCTTGGAGCTCACAGTCTAGTTGGGGGAGACCCGGGATGAATGAGAAAGTAGTTCATTGCAGAGAACGGATAGAGCCATCAAGAAAATGAGCCAGGGTGGGGGAGAAAGGCAAGGACTGGGGGAAACGCTGCCGAGAACTGGAGATCAAGGGAGACCTCTGGGAGGAAGTGACATACGGGAGTTGAGACCTGAAGGAGGTGGGGGAGCAACTCAGGTGCATATCTGGGGAAAGTGAGGACAGCATGTGCAAAGTGAGGACAGCATGTGCAAAGGTCCTGGGGTGGGACTGGACCTGATGTGTTGGAGGAACAACGAGGAGGCCCACGTGTCTGGAGCAGAGTGAGCGACGGGAGAGAGGGAGGAGGGGAGGGCGGGGCGGGGGGGATGGGGCAGGTCAGGCAGGGCCTTGTGAGACGGAGGAGGGAGCCCTGGGGAGCTGCATGCAGAGCTGGGAGGGGACCTAATTCAGGTGCTCACAGGTGCCCTCTGGCTACTTCAGCGAGGACAGATTCGGGGGTGGGGTGGTGAGGGCAGGAGAGAGGGTGGGGAGGGGACATGGGTGGAGGTGACCACTGGCTCAAGCAAGCAGTGATGGGATCCAGACCAGGTGGTGATCTCCAGGAAGGATCTCTGGAGACCAGCACACAGTATACTTACATAAATAAATAAGTATACCTTATAAATAAATACTTATTGGCTGAATAAATCAGTGAGTGAACAGAGCAGTGCCTGGCACACAGTAGGCACCCAATAAATGTTTTCTGCTTGAATCCTTCCTCCCCAAGAAGACAGCCTAATCGGCTCCTACCAGGACTGGCACATAGTAGGGGCACTTCACTCCTTTTGGCTAATTAAGAAATGTTCCAGGGGACTTCCCTGGTGGTCCAGTGGCTAAGACTCCATGCTCCCAACGCAGGGGGCCCAGATTCTATCCCTGGTCAGGGAACTAGATCCCACATGCATGCCACAACTAACAGTTCTCATGCCACAACTAAAGATCCCGCACGCCGCAATGAAGATTCCATGTGCTGCAGCTAAGACTCGGGGCACCCAAATAAATATTTTTTTAAAAAATAAGTGTTTACTGAGCACCTACTATGTGCCGGGCACTGTGCAAAGCAAAGGACAACGCTGCGAATTAAGACTATTTTGACTGCCTGTTTACCAGTAGAAAAGGGAGGCACAGAAAGGTAGAGTGACTTGCCCGGGATCACACAGGTAGAAAGTAAAGGGGCAGTAATTTAAACCAGGCAGCGTGGCTGCAGGGCCCCTGCCTTTATTCACTGAGCACCTACTATGTGCAGTACCCCTCCCATGCCTGGATCTGAGGAATCCTCAAGCCTGGCCAAGGTACCGGATAGCTGCCCTCTGCATTTGGCACACATTACTGTGACAGGTCGCACTTTTGCTCCCTGTGGCTCCATGAGGACACTATTTGGCCCCTACTGTGTGCCCAGTGTACTGAACAGTGTCTCCTGGCACGCAGCAGGTGCTCCATAAATGTTTGCTGAGGAATGAATGAATGGCCCTTATTCGGAGGAGGACACAGAGGCCCAGGCAGGTTCTGCAGCCTGGGGCAACCCTCCCCCAAACTCTGGAACCCAGACCTCAGCCTGCCGGGGTCACACTGTGGTGTCCCCTCCCCCAAACCCCTGCCTCAGCCGCAAGGAGCGGAAAGGAACACAGGTACCCTGAAGAAGTCCTGGGCCCAGCCGAGTGGTACCAGCGGCCTGGGCAGACTTGGATCGACTCCTGGGCAGGTACCAACCAACCCCGTTCCCCACGGGAAGGGGTGGGGAACAGGGGGTTGAAGATTCCCCGAGACCCATCTCAGCTGATGGATGGGACCCGCTGAGGGAAGTGCACTCCCCCAGTGGGAGGGGGGTCACGGAAGCCCCTGGATAAAGTGGGGATTCGGGGCCCTGGAGGAGCTGGGGGAGCGGCAGTGGGGGGTGGCGATCACCGGGCGGGAAGAACCGGGGCTGGGGCAGAGAGAGTGCCCAGTTTGGGGAAGAAATCAGAAACGCGGAGGAGGAAAGCAGTATTGGAAAGTAGTACGTCATGTTGGGGAGGATTCGGGGTGTTGGGGAAGAGTTGGGGGGGTGGGGAGGACTTGGGCCAGGAAGGGGTGTTGGAGCATTGGGGGGCGAGGGGCACTGAACACGCGGCGCAAGGACGTCCAAAGCTCCCAGTGCGGGGCAGCTGGCTTCGAACCCTGGCGAGGGGCGTGGGCAGCCGGGCCCCCTGCAGGCCTGCGGGGGTCCCCTGCCCCTCCCCAGCCGGCCCTCGCCCCTTCCTCACCTACCAGGGATCGCGGGGGCGGCTGGCTGCGCCGCTCGTGTCCTCGGGGCTGGGGCTGGCGGCCGGACGGCCTGGCGGCGGTGCCAGCGGATGGCAGAGCGCGGAAGGCACGCTGGTGCCTCCAGGCGCACGGCCTCCGACCGCCCCTTCCGCGTCCGGAGGGGAGGGAGGAAGGGGATGAGATCACGCTTTCCCAGCGGGACCGGGAAAGTCCCTGAGACGCCCCGAGCGACGCCCTCTGTCCCTCCGCCGGCTGCCCCTTAGGGGACGTTTGGGCACCTCCGGGGTGCCCGGGCGCTGGGGACCACAACAGGGGTCAAGGGTGACGACAGCCCTCGGAAGCCCACCGTCTAGTGAGAAAGAACCACAGCGTTTAAATTAGTTCATCTCAATTAGTAATTAATGTTTTCCAGGACACCGAATAGAGGGGATGGGATAATTGGGGGGGACGGGGGTGGGAATCATGGCCACCCTGGAGGGATTTGGGGACGCCCATGTGGTTGGAAAAGGGACAGCAAGATGGCATACCTTTTTGGCCGCGCAGTGCAGCTTGGGGGATCTCAGTTCCCCCACCAGGGATTGAACCTGGGCACTCCGCAATGAAAGCGCAGAGTCCTAACCACTGGACCGCGAGGGAATTCCCAAGATGGCATATCTTGAAGCTGCAAACATGACGTTTTAAAATTCATAGGGAGCAGAACTAACTAAAGCCTGTAACTAAAAAATAAATATATATATAAAATAAAATTCACAGGGGTCCTGAACCCAGGGCTTACATATCTATTGGGCATAGTTAAATCACGGTGCTCAGAGCCCGTCATACTTCTGGGACCGACGAAAATGTTTTCATTTCTCTTAAAATCAGAAAGAAAAAAAAAAAAAAAAAAGAAAATGAATATAATCCAGCCTGAATTATATGTGTCTTTATACCAACACAGTTGTAAAATGTAATTTAATTTTTTTTTTTAGTGGAGGAAGAGGCCCGCAAAAGCCATAAATAATATACCTTTGATTGGGCCCCTTTGTCACCCGGAACCTCTTGTCAAAATACCGTTTGCTATAGAAAACAAACTTCTGGTTACCAAAGGGGAAGGGGGTGGGGGGAGGGATAAATGAGGAGTCTGGGATTAACAGATACACACTACTATGTATAAATATATAAAATATTGTCGGTCTTAGGCACCATAGTGTCTTTATTACAACTACCTATGCTGCCGCTGTAGCCCCAAAGCAGTCACAGGTGAGACCTCAGTAAATGGGTGTCAGCTGTGTGTCAATAAAACTTTATTTACAAAACCAGGTGGCAGGGACTTCCCTCTTAGCGCAGTGGTTAAGAATCCACCCGCCAATGCAGGTTTGATCCCTAGGGATCCCACATGCTGTGAAACAACTACGCTGGTGCGCCACACACAACTACTGAAACCCGTGCGCCTAGAGCCCGTGCTCCGAAACAAGAGATGCCACTGCAATGAGAAGCCTGCACACCACAACGAAGAGTAGCCCCTGCTCTAGAGAAAGTTGGCGCACAGCAACAAAGACCCAACGCCGCAGGCCAGACAGTGGCCGTGGTTTGCTGGTGTGCAGACCCTGGATATAGATGTTATCAATACTTAGCTTTGTTCTGTTGAAGATGTCTCCAACATTTTTCTAAGCCAATATATGTAGCCCGACCTTGCTCTTTTTTTTCTTTTTTTGGCTGTGCCACGCGGCTTGAGGGATCCTAGTTCCCTGACTGGGGATCGAACCCGTGCCCCCTGCATTGGAAGCATGGAGTCCTAACCACTGGACCTCCAGGGAAGTCCCCCAACGTTGTTCTTTTTAAGTGTATTATGGTCTCACTAAGCATTGCCATATCACGGTTTGTTGAGTCCCCTGTCGTTGGACATGCTGGTTCCTGCCACTCTTCCCCCCAGGCAGGCATTAACACCTTATAAGTTGGTGGTTATGAACAGTGCAGGGATGGCGTGAGGGGGAGGGTAGTCTGAGTGCTGGGTTCAAATCCTTATTCTGACACTTGCCGTGAGGTGGGGCCACAGGGGGGCCGGCTGAACCCTGCCTCAGTTTCACTCTTGTAACACAGCGATCATTACAGCACCCGCCTATTGGAGCTGATAGAAAGGACTAGGTGATGGGACTTCCCTGGTGGTGCAGTGGTTAAGACTCTGTGCTTCCACTGCAGGGGGCACGGGTCCCATGCCTAGTCTGGGAACTAAGATCCTGCATGCCTTGGGGCCAAAAAAAAAAAAGGATTATGTGACTCCGTTGACAGGGTTTCTCTAGGGTGGCTGAAGAGAAAGGGAACTTCTAGGACTTTTCAGACGTGGAGTACATTCTCACTCTTACTAAACACTGCCCGATTTTGTCCAGAACAGTGTACCTGTTTGCACTCCCCCCGGAAGCGAACAAAAAGGCTCATTTCCCCCACCGCCACCTCATGCTACTTTCTCTGTCTTAATTTGTGTTGACATATAATTCATAGGCACCAAAGTCTATAAAGCTTAAAGGGACAGATAGCTCAGTGGTTTTTTTTGGGTATGTACACACTCCCTGTAGCCAACTCCCTGATTGAGATATAGAGGTCATTTCCATCCCCTAGAATTCCCCAAGGGCCCCTTCTCCATCCCTACCCACTGGGAAACCACCCTTCTGGTCTCTCATCGTTTAGGTTTTTATTTTTTTTATTAATTGAATTATTTATTTATTTTTGCTGCGTTGGGTCTTCGTTGCTGTGCGCAGGCTTTCTCTAGTTGTGGCGAGCAGGGGCTACTCTCTGTTGCGTCGCAGTGCAAGCGGTTCTCGTTGTGGTGGCTTCTCTTGTTGCGGAGCACGGGCTCTAGGCCAGGGGGCTTCAGTAGTTGTGGCGCATGGGCTTAGTTGCTCCGCGGCATGGGGGATCTTCCCGGACCAGGGCTTGAACCCATGTCCCCTGCCACATTGGCAGGCAGATTCTTAACTACTGCACCACCAGGAAAGTCCCATAGTTTAGTTTTGTTCATCAAAGGAGAATCAGCGAGCGGATGCGTTTGTGTCTGCCTCCTCTCACTCAGCATCATGCTTGTGAGTTTCAGCCACATTGTTGTGAATATCAGTAATTCACCCTTGTTCACATCTTCTATGGACTGGGAGAAATATTTAAGTCTAAGCAGTAAGATGTAACAGGAAGAAGTCCTGTACAGTGGTCTCAAAACAGGTAGGCAAGCTATTCCTATAAAGGGTTAGATAGTAAATATTTTCAGCTTTGCGGGATACAGGAGGTCTCTGTTGCGTACCTTTGCATTAAAACCCTCTTAGCTTGTTAGCCATGCCAACAAACAAAAAACTCTTTGGGTACTTTTGGCCCTCAGGCTATAGTTTGCAGACTTTTAGTCTAGATCATTTTACCACAGTGCCTGACATACAGCAAGTATCTATCACTAAGTGTCGACAGGCAGGTTTTCTGTGGCACCTAATTTTGAATTTGTTATTGCATGTGCTTTTTCATACAATTTCCCCCAAATGTTTAACCTTTTGTTTGTTTTTTTTGAGATGTAATTGACATACAACATAGCATTAGTCTTAGGTGTACAACATAATGATTTGATATATGTATTCAATATACACTGTGAAATGACCACAATAAGTCTAGTTAACATCCATCACCTCACATAGTTACAAATATTTCTTTTCTTGAAATGAGAACTTTTAAGACCTACCCTCTTAGCAACTTTCAAATACACAATGCATGGATTTCCCTGGTGGCGCAGTGGTTAAGAATCTGCCTGCCAATGCAAGGGACACGGGTTCGAGCCCTGGTCCGGGAAGATCCCACATGCCACAGAGCAACTAAGCCCGTGCACCACAACTACTGAGCCTGAGCTCTAGAGCCCATGAGCCACAACTACCGAGCCCGCCTGCCGTGACTACTGAAGCCTGCATGCCTAGAGCCCCATGCTCCGCAATGAGAAGCCCGAGCACCGCAAGGAAGAGTAGCCCCCGTTCGCCGCAACTAGAGAAAGCCCACGCTCATCAACAAAGACCCAACATGGCCAAAAATAAATAATTTATTTTTTTAAAAAAAATTAGCAAATACACAATGCAAGACTGTTAACTGCAGTCACCAAGCTGTACTTTATAACCCCAGACTCGTTCATCTTTTTCTAAAAAATTAATTTATTACGTATTTATTTTTGGCTGCACCAGGTATTAGTCACAGCACGCGGACTTCTTAGTTGTGGCATGCGAACTCTTAGTTGCGGTTTGCATGTGGGATCTTAGTTCCCGACCAGGGATCGAACTTGCGCCCCCTGCATTGCCAGCACGGCATCTTAACCACTGGACCGCCCGGGAAGTCCCCCAGCCTCCCTCTTAAAAGGACCCTTGTGATGATGTTTAGGGTCCACCTGGATAATCCAGGACCATCTCCCTGTCTCCAGATCCTTAACTGAAGCCCATCTGCAAAATCTCCTTTGCCACGTGAGGGAATGTAGTCACAGGGCCCAGGGATCAGGTTGTGGACATCTTTGGGGGTCGGCCTGCCACACGGTTCCCCAACATGGCCGGGGAGGCCCAGGACAGGAAAAGCAGCAGGCTTCTCGCTTCTGCTGGCTGAACAGAACACGACACGGGGGTAAAACTCTGGCACGTGGGCGGGGGGAGGTGAAAGACCCCCACAACCTGGTTCTCTCCAAGCCGAGGAAGCGTGGTGAGTGCATCTCTGACAACCCAGACAGGCCTTGTCCGAGGCACTGGGTACAGACCTTCAGGTCCGGCCCTGTCCCGTTCACGCCCTTGGGAGCAAAGCAGAGAAGGGGCTGAGAAGGTCACACAGAGACTCCAGAGTTGTTTAGCTGCTGAAAAATAAACACACACACACACACACACACACACACACACACAAACCTGGACTTAGCTGCAGGTAAAATTTATTAAGGCAACACTGAAGCCCCACCAGGCAGGCCTCACCCCCTTCAGCTCTAGAATGAGTATCAGCTGCTCTGCCCCTACCCCATCCCCAGGAGGCCCACTTCACAGAAGTCCAAGTCCCTTAGCTCAAGGCTGATATCCAGGAGCCTTGACGTAGAAAAAGGAGTGGATGTAAGAACTATATTCCTGGTTTTGGAGGAAGAAAAAAAAAAGTTTTGGAACCTTCTAGAAAAAAAAAATTTTTTTTTCTGGAAATCTCGTCCTAATGATCGCTGTGATGCTCAGGACATGCTTCCTCCAAGCTCAGACAGGGTGAGGGACTGGTTGGTTCTGAGGACCTCAGTTTCCCAAGGTGGCAGCAGAGGTGAGCTGGAAGGGTTAGAGACGTGTGTTCCCAGTGAGGGGTCCCGGGCCCTAGAAGCCTCCCTCCTGCTTCTCCTATTTCTTCTCTTCTGGGGCCTTCTCGGTGATTCCGGGGGCGAAGGGTCCCACCAGCCACGTGATGGGCGTGTTCTGGGCCACATACTCCACCACGTGGTCGAGGGCCTCTCGGGCCCTGGCCACCTGCCCGCGGCTCTGTGTCAGGATGCTGCTGGACAGGTCCTTGAAGGAGTGGATGCCGGAGAAGGTGGCTTGGAGGTCCTCCACCTGGCGGCGAGCCTGCAGCGCCTGATCCTTGACGTGGGCTGGCAGCCCCTGGAGGCTGGAGCCCAGCGAGGCGCAGGTGGTCTGCAGCTGCTGGGCGACGTCACGGAACATGGTGAGCGTCTGGGACTCAACCTGCTGAGAAGGGGTGGAGGGGGACCATCAGGGCCCTCTGAGTTGGGGGGTAACTGGACCCAAAGCCCGGGAAAGAGAAAATGGGGGTTCTACTGCCCACCTTGGGGAAAACCTTTCCCCAGGAGAGGATGTCGAGCACAGGTGGTTCAGAATATGGGCTCTTTGGGGCTTCCCTGGTGGCGCAGTGGTTGAGAGTCCGCCTGCCGATGCAGGGGACACGGGTTCGTGCCCCGGTCCGGGAAGATTCCACATGCTGCGGAGCGGCTGGGCCCGTGACCCATGGCCACTGGGCCTGCGCGTCTGGAGCCTGTGCTCCGCAACGGGAGAGGCCACAACAGTGAGAGGCCCGTGTACCGCAAAAAAAAAAAAAAAAAGAATACGGGCTCTTTGAGTTTCAAACTGTGTGAGATAATCACTGATCAAATTGAAAAACAGGTATAGAAAAAAAAAAACAGGTATAGACATTTTTCCAAAGCAATACGCAGATGGCCAAGAAGCACGTGAAAAGATGTTCAACGTCGTTAATCATCAGGGAAGTGCAACTCAAACCCACAGGCAGATACCCCCTCACCCCCATGCTGGGGAGAAACTGGAACCCTCGTATCTTGTGGTGCAGTCACTTTGGCAGATGGTCTAGCAGTTCCTCAAAATGGTAAACTGTAGAGTTACCATATGACCCAGCAATTCCACTAGGCATCCACCCAAGAGAAATGAAAATACACGTCCATGCAAAGACTTGTACACAAAGGCTTAAAGGGGTGTTATTCACAGTAGCGGAAAGTGGAGACAACCCAAATGCCCATCAACTGGCAAACGGAGACACAAAAGGTGGTCCATCCACACACAGGCACATCTCTCAGCCATAAAAAGGTGTGAAGCACTGACACTCACTACAACGTGGATGGACCCTGACAACACGATGCTCAGTGAGAGAAGCCAGACACAGGACACACAGGGTGTGATTCTGTTTACCTGAAATGTCCACAGAGACAAAGTACATTTGTGGTTGCCAGGAATGGAGGAGGGTGTGGAAACGCGGCCTGACTGCTATTGGGGAGAAGATCTCCTTTGGGGGTGATGGGGACGCTCTGAATTACAGTGATAGTCACACAATCCACGAATTGTATAATTTACATGGGTCAATTGTACAGTATGTGAATTATACCTCAAAACTTTTTTAAAGTACAAGATTCTGACTTTTATATCTCCATAAAATTGTTTTTGTTGTTTTTTTTTGCGGTACGCGGGCCTCTCACCGTCGCGGAGCACAGGCTCCAGACGTGCAGGATCAGCGGCCATGGCTCACGGGCCCAGCCGCTCCGTGGCATGTGGGATCTTCCCGGACCGGGGCACGAACCCGTGTCCCCTGCATCAGCAGGCGGACTCTCAACCACTGCGCCACCAGGAAGCCCAAATTGTTGGGTTTTTTCAAGTTTAAAAAAATGAGAAGGTGTGGAAGAACTTTCTAGGCAGAAGTTGTAAACAGTGCGGGAGACTGCAGTTGAGATCGGGTCCTTGAAAATTCCCCGGGGCCGGGGAGGAGATCAAAGCAGGCTGGGAGGCGAGACTTTGCCCTGAGCCTGCTCACCTGAGGACTCTGGCTTTGGACCTGGCAGGGAGGTGCCGACAGAATCAATATCTATTTTCTGGCTGCTGCGTTCAGCAGTTGAGGGGGGAAGGGAGACGGTTTTCCGCAGTTGGGGTCTGAATGCTGAACAGTTTTGCATTTACAGAGATATTCACCATACCTTATAAATATTATTTTTTAGCACTTACTATGTGCCTTACATGTCAATGTGTGTGTGTGTATAAAATAACTCACATACCAGAAAATTCACCCTTTTAAGTGTACATGTTTTTAGTACGTTGACCAGGTTCTGCAACCAGCACCTCTAATTCCAGAACATTCCATCACCCCAAAAGAAACTCCCTCTCCATTTCCCCCTCTCCCAGCTCCCAACAACCACTAACCCACTTGTTCTGTGTCTATGTATTTGCCTGTCCTGGACGTTTCCCATCAATGGAATCACACACTGTGTGTCCTTCTGTGTCTGGCTTCTCTCACTGAGCATCGTGTTCTCAGGCTGCAACCACGCTGTAGTGAGTGTCAGGGTTTCTCTCCTTTTCGTGGCTGAGTGATGTTCCCATGTGTGGAGGGACACATTTGTTTGTCCATCATCTGTTGATGGACATTTGGGCCGTTTCCACTTTTTTGGCTGACGTGACTCATGCTGCTGTGAACATGCGTGTTCATTTCACCTTAACAACCTGGCAGACGGTCCTATATCCCATTCACAGATGGGGAAATCGAGGCCCAGAGAGGTAAAGCTGAGAAGCTATTGTGCTAGGATATTATGAGTCCCTAAGAGAGAGGGACTATCGTTCAGAATGAGGCATGAGAATTGTCTAAGGCACTGATTCAGTGAAAGCTTAGATGAGTGACAGCACAGGTGGCAAAAGTCAGGGCTTGTTCAAGAGGCCAATGCCTGGGATAGATTGGAGGGGCCAGAGCACGTTAGTGAGAAGCTGACACTCAGAACCCGGCAGGTGAATTTGAAGAATGTGACGGGACACTGGGATGGGGCAGGGAAGGAGTCAGGACTCAAGTAAATGGGACATGGCTTAGAATTCAGCAGGTTGAGACCCATCACTATCAGGCGTCCCATGGTTCAGAAGCAACGCCTATACCCAAGAGTGGAAATCCAGGCAGGCTTCCTGGAGGAGGTGTCATCAGGTCCCGAAGGCAGTTAATGGGAGGCGAGGCTGGGGAAAGCGTTCCGAGCAGGTAGGTCCATCAAGCAGAGGTGGGGAGAGGGAAGTCAGGGCCCCAGGTATCCCATGCTCCCCCACGGTGGGTACCTCTGGCTTGGCTGCATCCTCCTCTGGGCCCTGGAGCTGCTTCTGGTTCCAGCTGAGCCACATCTGGTGTAGTTTCTCCTGACCCTCCACTAGCTTCTGGTCGACACCCTGCTTGACGGTTTCCATCTGGAGCAGAGAGAGAGAGGGTGGCTGCCTTGGCCCTTGACCAAAACCAGCAGAGCGCATGGGAATCCACAGGAATCCTAGATGTGGGATTGCAGAGGGAGCGGGGGTGGTCCTTTCATCTGGGATGGGGAGAGAAGGGGGAGGCATACTGCTTTTCTCAGAATGTTTCCACAGGCTGTGGGTTTCAGGGTCACCAACATGCTTGTGCCCCGTGTGGTACTTGCAAAGAAAGTGGCCACAGATTCTCTGCAGCTCCTCCCATCTTGCCTGTTTCTCGCCCCCCACCACGACCACCACCACCACCCCGCCCTGCAAGTGGGCCTGGCCACGTGACGGGCTTTGACCAATGGGACACAAGCAGATGGAGCGCAAGCAGGGGCTTAAAAAGCACTTGCAATGGAATATTTTACTCAGTCTTAAAAAGGAACGAGATTCTGACACTCACTACAACATGGATGGACCTGAGGACATGATGCTCAGTGAGAGAAGCCAGACACAGAAGGACAAATACTGTCTGATCCCACTCACAGGAGGTCCCTAGAGGAGTCACATCCATAGAGACAGGAAGTAGATGGTGGGGGCCACGGGCTGGGGGAGGGGCTGAGGAGTGAGTGTTTCATGGGGACAGAGTTTCAGTTTGGGAGGATGAGAAAGTTCTGGAGATGATGGTGGGGACTGTTGCACAACAATGTGAAGGTACTGAATGCCACTGAACTATACACTTAAAATCGGTTAAAAATTGGTTAAAATGTGTGTTTTACCACAATTAAAATTTTTTTAAAAAGAGACAGGAGATAATACTGAGTAGAAGCTAAGCAAACAGGGAAAGAAATTAGAAATTTCCCTCTTTAGAGAACAGAAAAATTAAAAACTTCAGGGGGCAGGATTTGACTGCAAAGAAGCAGGAGGGAACTTTTTGGGGTGATGAACATGTTCCACATCTTGACTGCAGTGGTGGTTACATGTCTGTTTATATTTGTAAAATTCCTCAAACTGTAAACTTTAAAAGGGGTGATGTTTGTTGTATGTAAAATGTAAGTTATACCTCAAATAAAACCGACTTTAAACAAACAAAAAAAGTGCTCATCCCGAGTGCCACAACTAGAGAGAAGCCCACGCACCGCAACGAAAGATCCCGCGTGCCGCAAAGACCCAACACAGCCAAAAACAAATTAAAAAAAAAAAGTGCTCACGTGCTCCCGCTGTACCTGGATCCCTAAGGCCACAGCCAGGGGAGAGCCTGAGGTACCCTAATGGAGGAGGAGACCAGACCGAGAGACCCAGCCTCCAGCCAACCTGTCACGCGCTGAACTGTGTCCCCTCCAAATTCACAGGTTGGAGCCCTGGCCCCCAGGACCTCAGGATGTGACTGTATTTGGAGATGGGTCTTTAAAGAGGTGATTAAGTTAAAATGAGGTCCTTAGGGTGGGCCCTAATCCTATATGACTGGTGTCCTTATAAAAAGGGGATATTAGGACATAGACATGCATGGAGGGATGACCAGGTGAGAACACAGAGAGAAGACAGTCGTCCACACACCAAGGAGAGAGGGCTCAAAAGGAACCATTGTGCCAACACCTTGATCTTGGACTCCCAGCCTCTAGAACTGTGAGGCAACAAACGTCTGTGTTTAAGCTGGCCAGTGTGTGGGACTTTGTTACAGCAGCCCCAGCAAACTCATCCAGGGCCGCGGCCCCGTGAGTGAGCCCAGGCGGATGTGTGGGGAGGAATAAGCCACTAGGCTGCGGAGGGGTTTGTTGGCACACACGCTGCTGGCCAGCGCCCCCGTCACCGTGGGCCTCACCAGGCTGAGCGTCTGTGAGAGCTGTAGCAGGGCCTCCTGGGCCCTCTGCCTGGTGTTCTGCAGTTTTCCCAGAGAGTGTTCGTAGGCACGCTGGCGCAGCCTCTCTGACAGGGAGCCCAGACGCACAAAGTAGCTCTGTTCCTGCCGCTGCTGGGCCACTGAGGCGATGTCGAAGCCCTCCAGGGACGTGGCGAGGCGGGCTGCGGGGGGAAGGCAGAAGAAGCACTGTGAAGGCCGAGTTTGTGCCCCGGGTCTGCAAGTGTAAAAGGATTTCCCTGCCTTGGTTTTCCCCATCTGCGAAATGGGTATGATAGGGACTGAATATCCCAGGATTAAGAGGCCTTATACTACGGACTTCCCTGGCAGTCCAGTGGTTAAGACTCCACACTTCCAACGCAAGGGGCACGGGTTCGATCCCTGGTCAGGGAACTAAGATCCCACATGCTGTGAGGCATGGCAAAAAAAAAAAAAAAAAAAGGCCTGAGACTGGCGTGAGAGTCTGAAAACTACGGCCCTCGGGACAACCCGACCCATGAATACAACCGTCTATGTTTATTATATGTTGCCTATGGCTGCTCTCAAACAACAGAGGTGGCCTCTGGAATATGTGGCTTCTTAGCCTGCAGAGATTAAAATATTCATTATCTGGTCCTTTACAGAAAAAAGTTTGCCAATCCTGCCTGTATTAGCGCCTAACATATATTAATAGTGGCCAATCTTTCACAATGTTCTAGGTGCTTTGCGGGCATTCTTGTTAAATCATAACAGTTCTAAGAGGGAGACACCGTTATCCCATTTTTACAGACGGGGAAACGGGGACTCAGAGAGGTTAAGCGACTTGCCGAAGGGCACACAGCTGGGACGTCACAAATCAGGATTTGAAGCCAGGCCCCACGTTCTTAACCACGGTACTTGACGGGAGGAGAAGTCTGAGCCATAGGAGAACCATCTTCACAGCCGTTAAGGGAAAGTCCGGACTATCTAGTCCAGAAAATACTCATAAAGTTACAAGGCAACAGGATGGAAATCCACCTGTCTTGATAATTTGATCCTATCTTATCTTGCTCCCTTTAGACTTTACTATAGTAGTGATAAAAGTTCGAGCTTTGTAAGTAACCCGATCTGAGTTTAAATCTGGTCCTAATAAATCACTGGCTTTGTAAGGCCCTATGGCAGGGTCTGCAAACTATAGCCCCTGGGCTGAATGCCACCTGCCTTTATCAATAAAGTTTTATTGACACAAAATCACAACCATTCATTTACCTACTGTCTATGCTTTTGTGCTACAATGGCAGAATTGCATAGTTGCGACAGAGACTGTATGGCCCAAAAAAGCCAAAATTATTTATTACCTGGCCTGTCAAGAAAATGTTTGTGGCCCCCTGGATGCAGAAGTGATTTGGCCAATAAGCCTCAGTTTCCCGAAATCTGGGGAATTCCCTGGCAGTCCAGGGGTTAGGATTCCGAGATTTCACTGCCTTCGGAAAGGCATGCAAATGAACGAGTGTTTAGCTATTCTTATTACCTATTTGTGGTTTATCTGTTTATAGTAAGTGATAAAGTTCCCTTTCTAAAAGAATCTGGCAAAGTTGATTGAAAGAACAGCAAATAAACAGAACAGGGAGTACACATGACCAAGATAACGCAAGAAATGTGCTCTGGTCAGGCAGGAACAGTGGGGCTGGTCTGATGAGTGAGATCTCCACTTTAGCCACCTAAATATGCCTCTCCTTTGGATTGGGCACTGTTCCAGAAATGAAAGAAAGGGGAAAATCACGCAACAAAATCCCACATGGTGCCATCGACCCCTTGCTCGATCGAGGTAAGACTTCAGTCAGGGGAATTCGGTTGTTTCTATTGATAAAAAGAAATTTTCACATAGTAAGATATAGATAGGGAAGTCATTCTGGCTTATACCTGAGTTAACTTGAATTTGATGCTACCTAAAATAGCCTTTTTGTGGCCTATCAAACCTACATTGTACATCTGCTTCAATTATTAAAGAAAAGGGCACATTGGCCAGAAGTAAAGAATGTCCATGTTCAAAATCAAGATTAAATGCCTCCCTTCCTGGGACACCAAAATGCTGGTCCTCCTTTGATGATAAGATTCCTTCCTAGGTGCCAAGGCCATACTGACTCGTGTACATGCTGGTCTGTTCCTTTTTTTCTTTCTTTTTTTGAAACCTTGAAGAATGACTTGTTTAATGTTTTTTGTTCTGACAAGATAAAAAACTGCTGAAAACTCTGCTTCTCAGGAGCAGTTTCTCAGAGTTATCTGGGAAGCAGGCTTCCGGGGTATAGTCCTCAGTTTGGCTCAAATTAAACTCTTTTCTCTTCTTATTATTGGCTGTTTATTGATTTTCGTTGACACTATAAACATTAAAAATTTTGGAAGAACATACTCTTATCCAGGGATTAATAAACTTTTTCTGTAAGAGGCCAGTTCAGTCAATATTTTCAGCTTTGCAGGCTCTACTGTGCAATTAATCAACTCTGCCATTGATATTCAAAAGCAGCCATAGAGTAAATGTAAATGAATGGGCGTGGCTGTGTGCCAATAAAACTTTATTTACAAAAGCAGGCGGTGGGCCGGAGGTAGTCTAACATAGTCGACTGGGGGACAAGGATGTCACAGAAGGGTCATTTCATGATGACATTTTAAAAACTGAACAAAATAGATAACCAACAAGGACCTACGGTATAGCACAGGGAACTATATTCAATATCTTGTAGCACCCTATAATGGAAAAGAATCTAAAAAAGAATAGATATAACTGAATCACTTTGCTGTACACCTGAAACTAACACAACATTGTAAATCAACTAAATTTCAATTTAAAAAATTATTTTAGTTAAAAAAAATGAATTACAAAAAGATTAAAAAATAAATTAAAAACTGAACAAAACCCCCAAACACCTGGGACATTTAGAGGCAGCGAAAATAAAAGCTGGAATCTTGGGAAAAACAGACTCTGCCCCATTCTCCCACCAAAGGCAGGTTTGCAAAGACTAAACCCAAACCAGCAACATTTTGAACCCATCCTAATGGCCAGAACTTCTCCACGGCCCTCTGGGAACCCAGGAGCTCTGCCCTTGTGAGCGAAAGCAGCTTTGTTATTTAGGCCAAGGATGTCTGGCAGAGCCTAGGCATGTCAGAGCAAGCTGGCAGGGCCCCTGGAGGGGGCGGTGCCCTTGGCAAAGGGGAGAACTGGGAGAGAGGGGGAGCAGGGCTGTGCTCCCGCCCCGAGCCCACGAGTAATATCCTAGCTCTAACATGGCACCTTTACTCACAGACCTCCCCAGTACCTCAAGCACCACTGTGCACAGTGATTTCACCCTTGGTGGATAGACACAAAGGAAAGCGGAAAGTCAAAGCTGCTCAGACAGACCTGTTCTCTGAAGTGGCTCCCAGGCTTGCTTCACAACCTGCCTCCCAGCAAACCCTGCCTCTCCCCCTACTTTTGGGGGCCAAGACCCATAGCTAAGTGTGACTTGGTCTGAGCACTACAAGAAGCCAGCAGGCACTGAACTTGGGATACAGGACGGAAGACATCAGCCAGGTCCCTTCCTTCAAGAGGTTTGGAGTCAGGTATTGAAAACACAAAGGACAAGCGACACGCTATGCTCAAGCCACACACCGCAGGGCTTAAGATCCTTTGCCTGGAACGTCGCCCCACTGGGAACACTGTCCCATCCTGCCCCACCAGGAACCTCACCCCACCTAGAACATCGAGGTTCTCCAGAGAGCAAGGGACCATGACTTTCTGCCGAGGATTCCCAGGGAGAATCATGGGGTCTCAGAGTCAGCTCAAGGAGGGCTCCAAGCAATCGAAAATAATAGGACAAGTGAAGCATCAATAAAATAAATACCTCGGATCGCAATACGTTGTGTTAATCTTCGTGTTCAAACCTATAATGTAAAGACTCACTACGCACTCTTGGAGGGTGCTGGTGAACCAGCCTGTGATGCCACAATAAATAAAAAGGTGGAACGTTAACTACTTGCCCTGCTTTTCCTCTATAAACCGTACCTTGGGGTAATCAAGATTGCAACAGAGAACTTTGTCCATGGAAGTTTTCCAGCTAACAGCTAGAACAGTGACACGTTGCAATCCCAATGGGAAAAGAGATTAGAGATAATGATTAGGAGCCGTCTACCTATTAGGGAATCACGATTCCTTTTTTTTTTTTTTTTTTTTTGGCTGCACCGCGTGGCTTGTAGCATTCCCCGACCACCAGGGATCGCACCCACGCCCTCGGCAGTGAAAGCGTGGAGTCCTAACCACTGGACCGCCGGGGAATTCCCATGATTCCCTTTATATGAAGTTCTAGAACAGGCAAAGCACTGGTTCTCACCTGGGGGTGATCCTGCCCCCAGGGTATACTGGGCGATGTCTGGGGACATCTGTGGTTGTCACAATTGGGGGTGCTCCTGGCATCGAGTGGGTGGGGTCAGGGAGGCTGCTCCACACCCCACAGTGCCCAGGACAGCCCCCCACAGAGGATGACCTGACTCCAATGACAGTTGGGAAACCCTGATCTAGTCTGTCGTCATTTCTTTCCAGTCATCCCAAATATTTGGCATCTCATTCAAACAAACCAGCTCTGGGTAAAGTTGGCCGGAGCCGAGAGGCTGCTCCCTTTGGACGGAGCATGGTGTCTGGTTACACGTGGCCCTCGTGGGTCCTTGCTGCTGTGGGCACTGGAGTCTGCAGCTGCTGGCCAGGCTGGAAGTTCCCAGTACATATGCAAAGGAAGGCCGTCTCTAGAAGGCGGGGTCAAGGCCAACCCCAAGAGCCATGGGTATGAGATCATGAATAAGACTGGCTGCTTTGTCTCAACACTTTTATCCCCAGTTTGTCTATTTCTCCTTATTCCTACCACCACCTGGTCCAGCCCCATCACAGCTCACCTGAACCCGGATTCCCCTGGCTCCCACCCTCTCCTCACCCAGAGTCTATCCTCCCAAAAGCAGCCACCAGAGGGCGTGAGTGAGTGCCGAGTCAGGCCCCGCCGCCCCCGCCTACAGCCCTCCAGGGTCCCACCTCCCTGGGGTAATAGCCCAAGTCCTCCCCGTGGTCCACAAGGCCCTGCACGACCTGCCCGATCCCCTCCCTGCCCTCCCCTCCTCCCTCTCTCCCCCTCGCTCACTGCTCCAGACACAAGGGCCTCCTTGCTGTCCCTCCAACACACCAGGTATGCCCCTGCACCCGGGTCTGTGTTCCCTGTGTCTCTTCCCTGACAATGCACAGCTCATTCCCTCCCTCCATGCACGACAGGGAAAAGTCACCTCCTCAGAAACATCTCCTTAAATCTGATTTCTGAACACATTAGACTTTAGGTTCTATGAAGGCAGAACTTTGTTCACTGACGTATCCCTAGGACCTAGACAGGGCTTGGCATACAGCCAGTGCTCAAGGAACGTTTGAACAAACAAATATATGCCTAGGGTGTGGTGGGGGAATGATAGAGAAGAGTTTGAGTGATTTTATTTGGGGATTTCAGCACCTGCTAAGTGCCAGGCCCCGTTCTAGACTCAGAAAGGACACAGCTTCTGCTTTGTGGAACTGACGACCAGTGCTGAAGAGAAAAATCAGAGCCGGGCCTGGGGGGAGGTTTCAGGACACAACATGCATGAGGGACGGTGCAATTTTAGAGGCCTTATTGGGAGGTGGCATTTGAGCACAGAGCTGGAGGTAGAAAGAACGAGACATCTGGATGTCAGGGCAGAGTTCCTGGTAGAAGAAACAGCCAGTGCAAAGGCCCTGGGGTGGGAACACGGTCCAGGATGGGCAAGAAGGCTAGTGTGCCTGGAGTAGAATGAATGAGGGCAAGCAGGTAAGTACAAGGGAGCTTCCAGGAGGATTTGGGCTTTTATCCACGGGAGGTGGGAGGCTTGGAGGGGCCTGACCTGAGTGCTCACAGGCGCCCTCTGGAGGCTGCTTCAGGGAGGACAGGCACCACAGACCAGGGCAGAGGGAACAGAGCTGGTCCAGGTGGGCTAAGATGGACGGGAAGAGGGGGCAGGGATGAGATGACAGCATGTGATGGACTGACTCCTCGTGGCTGAGAGGGACCACACGTCGGGTGGTCTGGGGAAGGGTCCCAGCCCTGTGGGCTGCACTCACCAAGCTCAGCGTCCGTCATGGGCAGGTGGTTGTCCACCCACTCCTCCGATTTGCCCAGCACCGTGTCCATCCCGCTCAGCACCATCTGGCCCACGCGGGAGCCCATGACCGAGTGGACGCCACTGGTCAACATGGACTTGGTCATGTCCACGCCACTCTGCACAGCACCCCGGGTCACCTCCACCGCCTCGGTCACCCGGGAGGCCATGGTGTCCCTGGCGCTGGACACGGTGTTGGACACAGCTTCTCGGGCTCCCGACACTTTGGACGACACGAGCTCCTTGGTGTCTGCCAGGACCTACGAGAAAGGACAGCATCAGTATCTCCGTCCTCCCTTTGTACCTGGGTACCCTCACCCTGCACCCTGGGCCGAAGGGAGGAGTTCCAGCCCCAGGATGACCCTGAAGGGTGAAAGCAGTTAAGGTCATGTGCTCTGGAGCCGGACAGCCTGGTTAGAGTCCTTGGCTTGATATATCCTAGCTGTGTGGCCTCAAGCAAGTCACTCGACCTCTCTGGGCCTCCACCTCTTCTCCCCATGGTGTTATGGGCTGAACAGTGCTGAAGCGCTAACCCCCAGGACCTCAGAATGTGACTGTATTTGGAGATGAGACCTTTAAAACAGTAATTAAGGGAAAATGAGGCCATTAGAGTGGATCCTAATCCAGTCTGACTGGTGTCCTTATACAAAGAGATTAGGACACAGACACGCACAGAGGGATGACCACGTGAGGACACAGGGGAAAGATGGCCATCTACCAGCCAAGGAGAGGAGCCCCGGAGAAACCAGCCCTGCCGACACCTTGTCTCGGAATTCCACCCTCCAGAGCTGTGCAAGCGTGAACGTCTGTTGTTAGGGGTAATTGTTACAGCAGCCCTAATCGGCTAGATCACAGGGTTAGACAGTGCTTGGCTCGAGCACTGAACCTGTGTGACACCGGAAACTAGCGACATCCCTAGAAGGGACCACTCCGATCCTGTACTAAGAACTGCAATCCTGTTTGAACAGGTAATCAGTATGTTAAGTCCCTCAGGACAGCACTACTCATCCAGGGTGCTTCTGCCCCCAGGGAACATTGGGCGGTGTCTGGGGACATCTGTGGTCCTCACGACTTGCTTGCGGGGGGGGAGGGGCTCCTGGCATTGAGCAGGTGGGGGCCAGGGATGCTGCTCAACACCCTACAGCTCCTGGGATGGCCCCCCCCAGAGAATGACTGGCCCCAGTGTCAGTGGTGCTGAGGGAGAGGGACCCCGCTTTAGAGTGAGACGCTCAGAGTTACACTAATGCAACAGGAGGGGAATTCCCTGGTGGTCCAGTGGTTAGGACTCCGTGTTTCACTGCCGAGGAGGCAGGTTCAATCCCTGGCTGGGGAACTAAGATCCCACAAGCCACATGGTGCGGTCAAAAAAACCGCAAAAGCAGGGCTTCCCTGGCGGCACAGTGGTTAAGAATCTGCCTGCCAATGCAGGGGACACGGGTTCGAGCCCTGGTCTGGGAGGATCCCATATGCTGTGGAACAACTAGGCCCGTGTGCGCCACAAGTGCTGGGCCTGCGCTCTAGAGCCCACGAGCCACAACTACTGAAGCCCGCACGCCTAGAGCCCGTGCTCCGCAACGAGAGAAGCCACCGCAATAAGAAGCCCGCACACCACAACGAAGAGTGGCCCCCGCTCACCACAACTAGACAGAGCCCGCGTGCAGCAACGAAGACCCAATGCAACCCAAAAAAAAAAAAAAAAAAACCCAGGGGCTTCCCTGGTGGCGCAGTGGTTGGAAGTCCACCTGCCGATGCAGGGGACACGGGTTCGTGCCCCGGTCCAGGAAGATACCACATGTCGTGGAGAGGCTGGGCCCGTGAGCCATGGCCGCTGAGCCTGCGCGTCCGGAGCCTGTGCTCCGCAACGGGAGAGGCCACAACAGTGAGAGGCCCGCGTACCGCAAAAAAGAAAAAAAAACCCAAAAGCAAACAAACAAACAAAAATAAAGCAACAGGAGGGATTTTATGCACATGCCCAAATAACCAAACGTTTTGTCTCCATTAACTGCCAATTTAACACGTTGACTACCTTAAACTCCCCATTGTAAACTGGTGACGTGCCCAAAACATCAGAGCATTTTGTGGACCCCGAAGCTCGTATCAAGACGTTAAGAACCAACACTCAGTGGCGGGCAATAAATTGGGTGATTGGGATTGACGTATACACACTGCCATACATAAAACAGATAACTAGTAAGGACCTACTGTATAGTACAGGGAACTCTACTCAATACTCTGTAATGGCCTATATGGGAAAAGAACCTAAAAAAGAGTGGATGTATGTATAACTGATTCACTTTGCTGTACCCCTGAAACTAACACAACATTGTAAATCAACTATACTCCAATGAAAATTAATTAAAAAAAAAAAAAGAACCAACACTTAGTATGTTCTCGGCCTTCAGGTGATGAACCCACTTCAGCAAATCTCCCAGACACAGGAGTGTACACATTCCCCAGAAGAGAAAGCAAGGCCAAGAGAGGCTGAACAGCTTGTGTTGAGGGCTGTCCAGCTGCTAAGGAGCAGAGCCTGAATTTTAACCTGGTATTTTGATTCTCCTGCCTGTAACCCTGACTGGTTAAAAGGGGTCAGCAACTTTCTCCAGGAAAGGCCAGATGGTAAATATTTTCAGCTTTGCAGGCCAGAGCGTCTCTGTCCCAACGACTCAAACCTGCCGGTGTTCAGGCAAAAGCAGCCACAGACGATGCATAAGCCACTGTTTGCGGCCGTGTGCCAATAAAACATTATTTACAAAAACAGGCAGAAGGCCAGATTTGCCCTCCTCTGGACTAGCTTTGCATTGCATCCTTGGAGAAGCCGCTTCAGCACACAGAGGGTACTGCTTGATCCATGCCTGGTGTTCTTGAATCTAAGTCTTTAAGTAGATCTCTACCCACAGAGCACTCTGGAAAGTTAAAAACCATGCCCCCTCCCATCCTACCCTTCTAAGCTGGCGCCCCTCTTAACACCTAAACCCTCCTATTCATGGGAATCAGTCACTTTTTGGGGGGAGAGGGCACGGTTGTCAGATTTGAACACCAGCCCTCAGCTCACTGAGCACACAGTGGGGCTGTCACGTAGCTCATGCTGGCCCGGGTTCAAATCCCAGCTCTGACAACACTGTTGTCCCACAGGACCAGGGAGAGCTACCTCATTCTGAAGGGGAACCTCACAAGGCCCAGAATCAGGAGAGCCTCCCACGATGGGAATTCCCTGGCGGTCCAGTGGTTAGGACCTGGGGCGTTCACTGCCAAGGGCCTGGGTTCAGTCCCTGGTTGGGGAGCTTAGATCCTACAAAATGCAAGGCAGGGCCAAAAAAAAAAAAAAAGAAAAAGAAGAGAGCCTCCCAGGAAGTCAGGAGCTCAGAGCTGCCGCTCTGTTGGACAACCTTGTCCAATGTCACCCTGAGCTCATCCCGTCTATAAACAGAAGGAATGCTGGCCTGGTGACACCGGCAGGACAGGAGGAGAATGCAAGCACTCAGCCCTAAGGAGGTGGCTCCTGGGCGATGATTCTCCATCCTTCTTTGGATGTGGCCGTTTTCACCTTCCACATGCCCAACTTGTTAACACCCTTTGTGGTAAGACATGGGTTCAGGTTCTGTTCCAATTCTCCCCAGCCCACTCCGTTTCTGTGTAACGGGGCTGCCCTTGGGGGACATATCGTGGTCCCTGGCAGACAGGAGGCGCTTGAGAGCTAGCGGGTGAATAAGCTGCCTGACAAAGTAGGTGGTCTCAGCAGAAAGCCTAAGGGAACAGGAGGAGTGGCTGGCGTGTCCCACTGCCCCCGACCTATTTCCGGTGGGAAGATTCTCAACGTGAACAGGTTTGCCTTAGTGCGGCACTTCCGTCCCACCAGGAAAAAGGGGCGATGAAGTACGTGGGTGTTTAATAAGCATCTCCTACGTGCCAGGCTGTATGATGGGCACTTGGCACAGCAACAAAGCAGACAGTCTGTGCCCGCATCCCAGCTGGGGAGACAAATAAGCAGTTATGTAACACACTATCTGAAACGTTTTTTAAAAGTTAATGCGTGGGGCTTCCCTGGTGGCGCGGTGGTTGAGAGTCCGCCTGCCGATGCAGGGGACACGGGTTCGTGCCCCGGTCCGGGAAGATCCCACATGCCGCAGAGCGGCTAGGCCCGTGAGCCATGGCCGCTGAGCCTGCGCGTCCGGAGCCTGTGCTCCGCAACGGGAGAGGCCACAACAGTGAGAGGCCCACGTACCGCAAAAACAAAAAATTAATGCACGGAATTCACTGGTGGTCCAGTGGTTAGGACTCCGCGTTTCCACTGCAGGGGGCCGGGGTTCGATCCCTGGTCCGGGAACTAAGATCTCGCAAGCTGCGTGGCACAGCCAAAAAAAAAAGTTAACGCAACTTGTGAATGCTGCTGCAATGAGCATGGGTATATAACAGCCCAAAGGTGAAAACAACCCAAGAGTTCACTGACGGAAGTATGGAGAAACAAAATGTGGTCCACCCAGAAATTCTGACACCTGCTACAACATGCATGAACCCTGAGGACGTGATCCTTAGTGAAATAATCCAGACACAAAAGCACAAATACTGCCTGATTCCACTCACAGGAGGTCCCTAGAGGAGTCAAACCCACAGAGACAGAAAGTAGATGGTGGGGGCCAGGGGCTGGGGGAGGGGAAGGAGCTAAGGGATGTGGGATTTGTTTCTGGGGTGATGAAATTGTTCTAAAAGGGATGATGGTGGCTGCACAATCCGAATGTACTACAACCACTGGGTTGTACATTTTAAATGGGCGAGATGTATGGTACATGAATTACATCTCAGTGAAAGCTGTTAAACCAAAAAGCTGGAGGGGGGTCGGCGGGATGAATTGGGAGACTGGGATTGACATATATACACTACTATGTATAAGATAGATAACTAATGAGGATCTACTGTACAGCACAGGGAACTCTAACTCAGTGCTTTGTGGTGACCTAAATAGGAAGGAAATCTAAAAAAGTGGGGATATACGTTTAACTGATTCACTCTGCTGTACAGCAGAAAGTAACACAACATTGTAGAGCAACTATATTCCAATAAACATTAAAAACAAACAAACAAACAAGCTGATGTAATGTGAATGATGCTAATACAGGAGCCATAAGCCACAGGTGGCTATTTCAATTTAAAATAATTAAAATTAGCTATTTAAAATTTTTAAATAATTAAAATTAGGGACTTCCCTGGTGGCACAGGGGTTAAGACTCCGCACTCCCAATTTGGGGGGCCTGGGTTTGATCCCTGGTCAGGGAACTAGATCCCACATGCATGCCACAACTAAGAGTTTGCATGCCACAACTAAGGAGCCCTCAAGCCACAACTAAGGAGCCCACCTGCTACAACTAAGACCCGGTGCAACTAAATTTAAAAGAATAAATAAAAATAAATTTTAGGGCTTCCCTGGTGGCACAGTGGTTGAGAGTCCGCCTGCCGATGCAGGGGACACGGGTTCGTGCCCCGGTCCGGGAAGATCCCACATACCGTGGAGCGGCTGGGCCCGTGAGCCATGGCCGCTGAGCCTGCGCATCCAGAGCCTGTGCTCTGCAATGGGGGAGGTCGCAACAGTGAGAGGCCCACGGACCGCAAAAAAATAAATAAATAAAAATAAAAAAAGAGAATAATCTCAATGTTAAAAAAAATAATTAAAATAATTAAAATTAGTATTCGAGTTCCTCAGTCACACTCGCCACATTCTAAGGGCCCAGAAGCCACATATGGTTGTTGGTTTCCATATTGGATGGTGCACAGAAAGAAGGTGTACAGAAAAAGTTCTACTGGGCAGAGCTGAACTGGAAGACCTTCTTTAAGAGGGAAGGGAAGGCCTCTGAAGAGGTGAGATTAGAACAGAGTCCCAGAATCCTGGTCCATGAAGAAAGAACAGCAGGTGCAAAGATCCTGGGGTAGCACTGAGATGGGTGTGTTCACTGTATTTGCTTTCCCTGCTTCCCTGGTATGAAAGTTCCATGAGGGCAAGGACTCTGTTTCCATCACCGTGTCTGGTACCTATGGGCGCTGATGTGACTGAACAGGAGGATGGAGGCCAGCGCAGATGGAATGGAGCAAGTGGGGTGGGCAGGGAGGGCAGAGAGGCAGCGGGGCCAGATCTGGCAGGGCCATGAGTAAGGCTTTGGCTTTTGCTCTGCACCAGCTGGGAGACACGAGGGGGTTTAGGGCCCATCTGGCTGGTGTTCAGAATGCTCCTGCAGCTGCCTGGTGGGGGTCTGGGGACAGACAGAGAAGGGGTCAGGGAGGAAGCTGTCCCACTCATCTGCTCTGGTTAAGGTGGGACCACAGACTGGATACCTAGGCAGGCCCCCGTCTCAGCTGAGCATCCCACCCCCCCTCACCTCCCCCCACTGGCGGTCACCTTCTCCGGTGGCTGCTGCAAGATGGGCAGATTCTCCTCCAGTTTGTCCAGCCCCCTGTGGGCGTATTCACTGGCCGATGTGACTGCGGAGCAGCGGGGGGCGGGGAGACAGACAGCTGATGTTACCGCGCATGCGCATCCCTCCAGGGTGGGAAGGTCCTCAGACCACCGCCCCGCCTCCTCCTCCCCCCTACCCGGGCCTGGGAAATAGCCAGGAGGGGCGGGTCCAGGCTCTCCCAGGCTTCACTCACGCTGAGGCTCCAGTTTGGACAGGATGGGCTGCGCCCCGCTGACGGCGACCGCTGTGAGGGTCTTCACGCCCTTCTCGGCCGCGTCGCACACAGTCTTGACGTGGGGGTGGCTCTCCTTGGTGGACATGTAGGTGGCGGACACCATGTGGCAGGTGGAGCTGATGAGCGGCATGCCGGCCACGCGGTCCACCACGCTGGGCTACGGGCAGGGCAGCTCAGGCCAGGGAAATAGCTCGCCTCCCCTCCCTCGCACCCACGCGGTTGCACAAGTCAGGAACTCTGGGGTTCCGCCGGGCACTTCCTGTATCTTGGTCCCCACAGCCCACTTGTTTAAACATGACCTTGCCACCCACCGTGCGCCAGGCAGTGACATGACACAAGAACCCCATTGTCCTGGAGCTCAGGGGCTACAACTGAAGCCAGGAAACTACGGACCCCTGGGGGCGAAGTCCCGTCCACCGCCTGATTTTTTTCTTCTTGCCTGTTTTTTTTTTTTCCTAGCAGCACTATTGAAATCTAGTTCACACGTCATAAAATTTCACCATTTTGAAATGCACAAGTCAGAAGTTTTTAGTGTATTCACAAGGCTGTGCAACATTCACTGTCTAATTCTAGAACTTTTTCATCACTCCAAAATGAAACCCTGTCCCCACTGGCTGTCACGCCCCTGCCTCCCAGCCCCTGCTAACCATGAATCCACTTTCTGTCTCTGGATTTGCCTGTTCTGGACATTTCACACCAATGGAATCACACATGTGGCCTTTTGTGTATGGCCTCTTTCACCGAGTAACATTTTCAAGGTTCACCACGTAGTAGCGTGTCTCAGTGCTTCATTCCTTTTTTAAAAAAAGTGTGGCAGGGCTTCCCTGGTGGCACAGTGGTTGAGAGTCTGCCTGCCAATGCAGGGGACACAGGTTTGTGCCCCAGTCCGGGAAGATCCCACATGCCACGGAGCGGGTGGGCCCGTGAGCCATGGCCGCTGAGCCTGCGCGTCCGGAGCCTGTGCTCCCCAACGGGAGAGGCCACAGCTGTGAGAGGCCCACGTATCGCAAAAAAAAAAAAAAAAAAAAAAAAAGTGTGGCAAAGTACACATAACTTAAAATTTACCATTCAAATCATTTTTAAGCGCACATCTCAGTGGTATTAAGTACATTCACACTGTTGTGCAACCATCCCCACCATCTGTCTCCCGAACTTCCTCATCTTCCCAAACTGAAACTCTGTCCCCATGAAACACTGACTCCCAAGCCCCTCCCCCAGCCCCTGGCCCCCAACCATCTACTTCCTGTCTCTATGGATTTGAATCCTCTAGGGACCTCCTGTGAGTGGGATCACACAAGATTTGTCCATTTGTGTCTGGCTTCTCTCACTGACCATATCTTCAAGGTTTATCCACATTGCATTGTGTGTCAGTACTTCATTCTGTTACATGGCTGAAAAATATCCTATGCTACCTGGTTTTGTAAATAAAGTTTTATTGGCACATGGCCACACCCATTCATTTACATATTGAATATGGCCACTCTTACCCTACAAGAGCAGAACTGAGTACTCAGGACAGGCCTTCTGAGCCTCAGTTTCCAATCCATAAAATGGGAAGTCATTTCTGTCCTGAAGGAGTTGCAAAGATGACCCGTGTGAAGACGCAGGCAGAAGACTTAACTCTCACAGGGGCTATTTGTAGAATTTGTTTTAGCTCTCTTAATCGCCAGTCCCAGGAGACTGGGAATATTATTCCAACATTATGGAAGGGTAAACTAAGGCATGGAGAGGCTAAGGAAGTCACCCCCCACCCAAGATCACAAAACAAGCCAGTGGCAAAGCTGGACCTTGGACTCAGGCAGTCCTCCTCCAGTGTTTGCCCAGGAGGTCTCTTCAGAAATGAATGACAAACTTACCACACAATCCAGCAATTCTGCTCCTAAGATTCTACCCTAGAGATAGGAAAACACACGTCCACATAAGACTTGTACACGAATGTCTGTAGCTGCCTTACTCACAATGGCCAAGAAGTGGAAACAACCCAAATGTCCATCAGTTGGTGAATGGAAAAAGAAAATGTGGTCTAAAGCATGTTTTTAAAAATACATAGTCTCCAAATGGCTAACAGGTACAAGAAAAGATTCTCCACATCACAGATCATTAGGGAAATGCAAGTCAAAACTACAATGAGCTACAACCTCACAGCCCGCACTTGCTGGGATGGCTACTATCAAATGAACAGAAATTAAAAAGTAATGGTGAAGATGTGGAGGAATTGGAACCTTTGTATGATGTTGGTGGGAATGCAAAATGGTGCGGCCATTATGGACAACATTATGGTGATTCCTCAAAAAACTAAAAGTAGGGACTTCCCTGGTGGCACAGTGGTTAAGAATCCGCCTGCCAATGGAGGGGACACAGGTTTGAGTACTGGTCCGGGAAGATCCCACATTCTGCGGAGCAACTAAGCCCGTGTGCCACAACTACTGAGCTTGTGCTCTAGAGCCCGTGTGCCACAACTACTGAAGCCTGCGCGCCTAGAGCCTGTGCTCTGCAACAAGAGAAGCCACCGCAATGAGAAGCCCGCGCACTGCAACGATGAGTAGCCCCTGCTTGCCGCAACTAGAGAAAGCCCGTGGGCAGCAACGAAGGCCCAACACAGCCAAAAATAAATACATTAACAAATTTATTTAAAAAAAGGCACTCCTGACAAGATCTACAACATGGAAGAACCTTGAGGACGTTATACTCAGTGAACTAAGCCAGACACAAAAGGACAACTACGGTATGATTCCACTTACGTGGTACCTAACACAGAAGGTTCTACTTTTATAAAATGATTCCACTTATTCTACTTACATGAGATGTCCAGAAAAGGTAAACCCATCAGCAGGAAGCAGATTAGTGGTTGCCAGGGGCTGGGGGAGAGGGGAATGGGCGTGACTATTAATGGATATGGGGTTTTGATTTGGGGTAATGAAGAAGTTCTGGAATTAGATAGTGATGATGGTTGTACACTGTGAATATACTTACTGCCACTGACCTACACACTTCAAAACAGTTAAAATAGTATATTTTTATGTTATGTGTATTTTACCACAAGTTTAAAAAAGGAACGCGATAATTAATAAGAACCTAATGTACAGCACAGGGAACTCTACTGAATATTCTGTAATGACTTAAATGGGAAAAGAATCTAAAAAAGAGGGGATCTATGTATACGTATAACTGAATCACTTTGCTGTACACCTGAAACTAACATAACATTGTAAAAATAACTATACTCCAATAAAAATTCATTTTAAAATAAAAATAAATAAAAAAGGAACAAAGCACCACAGACATTACAAGGCAGATGAACCTCAAAAAGATGACGCTCAGTGAGAGAAGCCAGATACAAAAGGGTCTCGTAGTGTATGTTTTCATTTCTATGAAATGTCCAAAATAGGCAAATAGAGACAGAACCCAGGGGTTCCCAGGAGGAGAGAAAATGGGGAGCGACTGCTAATGGGTGTGGGGTCTCTTTGGGGGGAGACGAAAAAGTTCCGGTGTGGTGGTGATGGCTGCAAAACTGGGCAGTTTACTAAAAAAATCACTGAGTAGTTCTCTTCATAAGGGTGAATTTTATGGTATGTGAATGATACCTAACTTTTAAAAAGCTGTTTATTAAAATGGGCTTTTATTTAAACTGGGGAAAAGAGGTGAGATAGAAACTGGCTTCCTAAAAGGAGGACCCTAAGAGAACCTGCAGAGACAGGGAAGGTCTGCCTGGGGGGAGCCAGGCAGTTTCAAACAGAGCTGTACCCCTGCTCTCCCAAGAGCCCTTGGAATCCCCAGCTCTCCCACCTCCACCTATTAGAGGGGCACCTGTTAGGGGCTTGTATAATGGCTCTGCCCAACCTACTCAGAAGGGTGTCTCTTGACCCCCCCCTGTGCTGGCATCAGCTCCCTGCCAAGGCACCACCAGGTGGGAAGCCTCATCCCACAGATCTCAGAAATTCCTCACCTGCTGTACCGGTTCTTCCGCTGACACCTGGGTGCCGGCAGTGGCTTCTGTCTCGTTGGTAGACATTTCTCAGAAGCAGGCACTGTGAACAGAAGGACCAGTCAGGGTACAGCCTGCTCCTCTCTTCCCTCCAGGGGGATGTCCGGGTTCACACCTGCCCTCTGACCACCCCCGCCCCCAATTTCCTAGAGCCCTGCCTCTCAACTGTTGACACATACCAGTGAGCCTGTTCAAAACAGGTGCTGATTCAGCAGAGCAAAAGTCTAACAAGCTCCCAGCTGCTGCTCATGCAGCTGATCCCAGGGGCCACACCTTAAAGGGCAAGGTCTGTGTGCAGCCCTCCAAGGGCTCACCTCTATCAATACTATGGTGCAAAACCCCTGTAGACGGCAATTTGTCGATTACTACTGGGTTTTAAGAGGCATCTTGCCTTTGACCCAGAAACCTCACTGCGGGGAGAGTCCCACACTGGTACTGCCACGTGGACAGAGATGTGTGTACCTGTGTTGGCCACAGACACTGGAAACAATCTGGTGGCCCAACAGAAGGGGACTAAAGTGGTAGCCCAGGGCAGTGGCTTAGGTGTGGAAGCTTACATGTAATTGACCGGGACCAAGATATTAAGAGACAAAAAGGTGTGAGTGGGGCTAAAGTTTTTGCTTGTATTTGACAGAATCTTTAAAGAGACACAGGAAACTGTTACAGTGGCCACCTTTCAGGGAGGAAGATCGGGTAGCTGGGGCAGGCCTCTGACTTTTGAGCCAGGTAGATAACATTACCTGTTCAAAAAAAAGTTAAGTTTTTTTTTTTTTTTAAGTTAAATAAATAAAAAAAGAGAGACTATTCCTGGCCCCTCTGCAGACAGTCAAGTCAGTCTCAGGGATGTGGGGAAGGCAAGGGAGGCCCCCTGGGTGAATCTAATGCACACATTTGCAGGCAAGATGGCAGCCACAGGTATGCTCCATTTTCCTGGCCAAATGAGATGAGACACCTAGAGCATTGTCAGATTAGATTTCAGGAGTCCCAGCTCCACCCATGCTGTGCTATGTTGGGCAAGGAGCTTCCTCGCCCCTAGCCTCAGTCTTCTTATCTGTAAAATGGGGCTAAACCTGCCTTAAGTCTGGTTCTCCAGGTCCTTTTTTTTTTTTTTTTTTGGCTGCACCACGCAGCACGTGGGATCTTAGCTGACCAGGGATCGAACTCATGCCCCCTGCAGTGGAAGCACAGAGTCTCAACCACTGGACTGCCATGGAAGCCAGCCCACCCCAGATCATTCTGGGATAAGCCTGTGGTGAACCCCTGACCTTGAGTTTGAGCATTTCCTTCCAGACACCGTGTTTTGCTATCCCCCAAGTGGAACCCAGCAAACTGATGCTTTGAGAGCACCAGTTCTACAGTCCAAACTGGGTTCTAATCCCAGCTTTGCAACTCCCTAGCTGTGGGAGATTGGGAAGGCAGCACCCCCTCTCGCAGCCTCACTTGCCACGTCTATGAAATGAGGATATAACCGTTCCTAGCACAGAGTCCCTGTAGACTGGAGGAGAGTCTGGAACGTAGCTTGGTGCCTGGCACACAGTAGGTGCTCAATAAACAGATCCATTTCATACCCCTCTGCCTGCCACAAAGAAATGGGTGAAACTAGCCAGGATTGAGCTTCTGCTTGGTACAAAGGTCCCCCAACTGGGAAATGGGGCAAGGAGGCACACCTACCCCTAGTGATCATCACCTGACCCCTGTTCTTCCCCTTACCTTCCCTGGAGCCTGAGCTCACCTGGGCAGCTCAGAGGTCCTCCCTCCCATCCCTTTTGTCCATCAACTCCTTTGGAAATGGTTTAACCAAGGACACCCACTGCAGATGTCAGCACCCCCATTAAAGTCCTTGGGGTCAGCAACCTGCCTGCAGCTGGCCCCAGCAGCGAGAGCAAGAACTGGCTGAAACTGGCTGGAGTCACGCAGTCATCCAGCTGCAGCCAGGGAATGTGAAGATCCAACTTCCGAAGTTCCCAGGGACGGACCCCAGGCCTAGGCTCTGGTTTTACAAAGGTCCCAAGGACTCAGATAAGGGGGTAGGCCTTCCCACCACCACTTTGTGCAATCCACTGGCCATACCCACCCAGGAAAAGGGGGCGGGATTTGCCCCAAGACCTCGCCAGGGTCAGCTGGGTGGGTCAGAAGATCAAGGGAGGGGCCGAGTCCCCAGGCGGCAAAACTATTCGGAAGGGAAAGGGCTTTGCTAGGCAGAGGGACTGCCCCCTGGTGCGGGGAGGGAGGGGGCCCGCTCTGAAGACCCAGAGAGGGCGGAATGGGCTGTGGCTTGCCTCCAAAGTGCGTTTGCAAAGCAAAAGGATGTGGTTGGGACTGGAGACTTAACCCTCCCCCACCGCTTGATACTGCCACTTCTAGGGGGCTCTTTCGCGCACCCCACCCCGAAAGTCCTAGATATTGAGAGAAGAGAGTCTGAAAGTCTGAGCCTGTTCCAGAAGTTGTATTTTTTTGGGGGGGGAGGTGTGCTCAGCCCAGGCTGGAGACCTTTCCCCAGGCCGCGAAGACAAGCAGAGCCCCCAGGAAGACCCTTCCTGCCCTTCCTCCTCTGGGGCACCCCAGGACTCGGTGGCCCCCGCCCCCACTTAATCGGGGGCCCTCGCCTCTCACCGTGGTCAACGGGACGTCCAGGGTACGGTGACCACTACTTCAAGGCCAGCTCCAAAACCGTCCTGGGCCAGCCCAAGGCAGGCTTTTATGCTTGGGGGCGGGCACCCGGGACTGACGGGCTGAAGGACCAATCTGGTTGGGGGGGCCGCCCGCCGCTAGGCCACGCCCCTCGCCCGGCTCCGGACGTTGGAGCAACAAGTGAAGTCCGGGAAGGGCTGGAATTTCGCGGGCGCGCGCCCTGCCAACTGTGCACCCAGTGGGCGAACCCTGTACGACGCTGGATCCAGCCAAGGGACGCCCCTCCCTGCCAGGGACCCTAGGAATTCGGCCCTGGGAGGTGAGTGCGATCCTGGGGTCCCCCGCCCTTCTTTCTCCAGTGGCCAGATCGAGGCAGTGGGAACTCAGAGAGCATTGCGTGATGCCTCCTGCGTGTCAGGGGCCAGCCCTCCCCCCCTCCTCCCCCTCCGCCCCTCCTCCCCCTCTCCCCACTCCGCGAGAGGGTGATGGAGCCAACCTGGACCCAGCATTATGAGCAACTTGCCCTGACCAGCGTCACGCCACTTTATCCTCCCAACACTGTGTATCCCTTTATCATCCCCATTTTACAGATGAGAAAACCGAGACCCAGAGACAGTCATCCAGGGACAGTGCAGGGGCCAACTCTTGGATCTCTGACTCCTGGATCAACCCCTTCCTGAAGGTGCTCACTTGGATTTTCACCAAAAAAAAAAATCCTTTATTCTCTTCGTCTATAAACCAAGGTCTCAAACTCAGATGGCCCCAGGGGCCAGGCAGGAGGTAAATGCCTCTGCTAAAAAAGTGACAGCATGTCCTGCCTAGAGGGAGCAGAGCTTTACCTTGGGGGAGACCCACCCACGTATTCACAGATCCATGGGGATTCCAGACTGTAGACAAAGTGTCCTGCCTCTTTAAAAAAAAAAACCTCTGGACCAAATAAAACCCAATGGAGCCATATCCAGTCCAGGGGCCACAAGTTTGCCACCTCTGCTAAATTATTTGTGTTGGAGTGGGAATTCTGGAACCTCCGGAAAGAACATGTTAAAAATGGGGTGTCTGTGACTAGTGCATTTTTTTTTCTTTTTTTTGAAAGGGTCTATACTAGCATTGTGTGATAGAGCTTTCTGAGATCAGAGGAATGTTCTAGAACTCTGTGCCACCCAGTATAGTGGCCCCTGGCACCATATGGCTGTTGCCCACTAAGAAACTGAATATACATATTTAAGTAACCACATGCAGCCTGTCCGATTCCTAAGTGACTCTGAAACCCCCAAATGATTAAAGCAATTATATAAAATTATAGCAGATACAAATTTCACATTTGCGGCAGGCCTTTGTTCCCACTCACTCATTCATTCATTTTTCCTACTCATTCATTCAACAATTCTTACTGAGCTGCTGTGCTGGGGAGGGGAGCACAGAAGTGAGTAAAATAGATCCCAGCCTTGTGATGCTAACCACCCAGTGGGGAAATGGATGATAAACTAGATAAATGAGTGAAATGCATAACGGGTCTGGAGTTGGTAAATGCTACCAAGAAAAGCAAAGAACTGGAATTGAGAATGTGGGAGCTACACTTTTTAGTAGGGTGGTCAGGGGTGGCCTTTCAGAGTGCCGTTTGAGCACATAAATGAGGGAGGAGAGGAGGGAGACCCATAGAGATCCGGAGAAGAGTATTCCTCATGATAGCAACAGCACGTGCAAAGGCCCTGAGGCTGAACCACGCCTGGTGAATTGGAGATGCAGCCAAAACCCTATGTGGCTGAGGCAGAGTGAGAGGGGGGGAGAGCACTGGAGGAGAACAGGTCTGCGATGTGTAGAGCTCAGAGAGGTAAAGTGACTTGTCCAAGATCACACAGCTGGAAAGTCACCAGGAGATATGCCTGGTAGCCTTCAGCTTCCAAGTGGCCTTCAGTGCTGGGATGTGGTCAAAATATCCCTGGTCAAGGGGATGTAACTCAATTTTGATGTGGAATATAAAGTCCTGATGATTTTGCCCCACATCTTCTGAACAAAAGGAGAGCAGCCTCACTCACCTTCTTCCCTGGTGTGGAGATCAACCCCACCTCCAGTCCCTTGTGAACCCAGTCAAGGGTGCATGTGTATGTGGGGGAGGGGAAGGAAAGGTGGCCACACCATCAGCTCTTAGCACCACTGCCCCTTCCTCCTGGAAGCCTTCCTGCCTGCCTCCCCAGGCTCCCCCAGGCTAAGGTTGCCAGATAAAATACAGAATTCCTGATTAAATTTGAATTTCAGGTCAACAACAAATACCTTTTGTGGGTTTAAGTGTATTCCATGCAATATTTGGTATATACTTATACTAGAAAATTATTCATTGTTGATCTGAAATTCAAATTGAGCTGGGCATCCTATTTATTTTGTTGTTTTTACTAAACCTGACAACCCTACCCCCAAACCCATGTCCACTTCTCTGCCCCAGCCATGTCTTCATGAAAACTCTGTCACTTCCCAGCCTTGGGGGACTCCTTGAGGACAGCACCTGTCCAGGAGTCCTAGGGTGGGAGGTAAGAAATAGCTGCTGTTTCTGAGCTATTTCATTACGTTATTCAGAGGCCAGATTTGGATTTCCCCCATTTTCTGGATGAGGAAGCTGAAAAATTAAGAGGTGATGTAGTTTTCCCTGGGACACACAGCCACAAACAGGTGGCTGCGGGATTTGGACCCAAGGTCTTTGTTTCTAAGTTCACTGCCTACTGCTTCCTCCTCCTCCTTTTCCTCCTCTCCATCCCCTTCCAGTGGAAAGGCTCTGAAAACTCCCCAGAACTTTTCCACTGGAACCTAAGAGAGGGAGAGGCAGGCAAGCAGTGTGCCACAAGGCGGCACTGCTGGTCCCAGATTGGTGTCCTGGTCAATCTGCCTTCTGACCCTCCCTCCGTCCATCCATCTACCATCCATCCATCCATCCATCCATCCATTTATCAAGCATCTCCTATGATGTGTGAGCCAGGCCTGGCTGTGAGGACCCAGCGATTCACTGGATATTCAGTTATTCAACACAACAATTATTAAGTGCCTGCTGTATGCCAGGCCACTGCCAGGCAGCCGTGGGGACCCAGTCTCGACCTCTGCCTTTGCAGCAGTCATAGTCCAGTGGGGAGACCCACACGGGATCAGCAGGGCCCCTTTAAGAACTTCACGGGGGGAATTCCCTGGCGGTCCAGTGTGTAGGACTCCAGGTTTCCACTGCAGGGTTCAATCCCTGGTCAGGGAACTAGGATCCCACGTGCCACGTGGTGCGACCAAAAAAAAAAACCCCCAAAAAACAAAACAACAACAGCAACAAAAAACCTTCACGGGCCTGAGGCACTTGACGCCTCCCTTCATGAAAAGATATTACAAATGATCTCTTACAATTGAATTGGTATTATTTTATTCATTGTTTCTTTTGATTTTAAGGGAAATTAAAATGAAGCCATTTTGTGGGTTCCTGAAAGTGCTGTGGACCCGGGGTCTCCTTTGTCTGATGACAAGTTGCCTCTGGTGACCAGGTGGTTAAAATAGAAGTGGTCAGGGCTGTGATGGGGATGCTCAGGCATGGTGGAGCCCAGAAGAGGTGCTGGACTTAGGTGTGGGTGGTGGTCCTGGAAGGCTTCTAGGAGGAGGTGATGTCTAATCTGAGGCCTGAGGGATGAAGTCAGGTGAAGGTACTGGAGAAGCTGTTCCAGGCTGAGGGAACAGAGAGGGTGAAGGTGCAGAGTGAGGCTGGAGGGTAGACCGTGGCCAGGGGATGGGGAGTATTGGTGGGGGAGAGATGGAGCCAGACAGGTTGGCAAAGGCCAGGCTAACAGAGTCCTGAGGGCACTGGGGAGCCACAGAAGGTTCTGCAGTAAGGTCAGCAGGGGCATGTTGGAGCATTCGAAAGCTATCTTGGGCCATCCTGTGGATAAAGGAAACCTGGGAGAGGAACACGAGCCCACCTGCTTCAGGTAAGTCTTGAAAGGTGGAAGGGGGGTGTGCAGGAGGCTGTTCCAGAAACAGTGATGGTTATTCATTCCGGAAGTATTTATTAAACACCCCTTGTGTACCCTGCTCAGGATATAGCAGTGAACCAGACAGAACATCCCTGCCCTCATGGAGCTGATGTCCTAGTTGGGGAGACAGACCACGTGCAACAGTCAATGCATAGTATATTAGAAGATGATAAGAGTTGTGGAGAAAAATAGAGCAGGAAAGGAAGATGGGGAGTCGGGGTGGCTTACAGTTTTAAATAAGGTAGACCAGGGACTTTCCTGGTGGTCCAGTGGGTAAAACTCTGCGCTCCTAATGCAGGGGGCCTGGGTTCGATCCCTGGTCAGGGAACTAAATCCTGCATGTATGCCACAACTAAGAGTCTGCATGCCGCAACTAAAGATCCCAGGTGCTGCAACTAAGACCCGGCGCACCCAAATTAAATAAATAATTTTTTTTTTTTTAAAGGTAGACCAGGGAGACCTCACCGAGGAGGTGACAGTTGAGCCGAGACCTGGAGGAGGGAAGGCTGTTGGACTGTGTAGCTTTTAGGACGAGGTGTGCTCCAGGCAGCAGTAACAGCATGTGCAAAGGCCCTGGGGCAGGACTATGCCTGGTGTGTTGGAGGAACAGCAAGGAACCTGTGTGTCTGGAGCAGAGAGCAAGGGGGAAAAGAGGGAGGAGGTAAGGACAGGGAGGGGACAGGGGCAGGTCGTGCAGGACATTGTGGACCCCGGGGAGACTTGGGTTTTTACTCTCAGGAAGGTGGGAGCCATGGAGGCCTGTGGGCAGAGAAAGGATGGGACCTGACTCAGGTTGGGGGTGACGGGCCATACCTGGGGACCTGAGAGAACAGGCAGCTTTTGGGAAACCACAGCTCATTTGAGGAGAGGGGGGCTGGGAGGTTGGGTATAGGGGTTTGTTGGAGCTGGGGACGGGGCTTCCAATGTCCAGCAGAGGTTTTGGGCCTTTATTGTGGGAGCAGTGGGGAGCAACTGTCGGACTCAGAGCAGAGGAGGGGCCCCGTTCAGATGTCTGGGGATGGAGGCGTGGAACCTTTGAGATTCAGGGAAGGGGGGCCGGATATCTGGGGGGCAGGCAGGAACTCATGGCCCCCTCTGCTGAGGATGAGGGGCAGATGGGAGAGAGACTGCAGCGGGAGAGTGACGGGCCATGGTTTGGAAGGTGAGGCTGATACGGGCCTCTGGCTGGGAATCCAGTGAGGGGTGAGGGTGGAGGGACAGTGGGACCACCTCTGAGGCTGGGACCAGCAGAGGAGCAAGTCTGGGGGGATGTTGGTAAGCAGTTTTGCTTCTCCCAGAGCCCCTGGCCTCGGGTAGTAGATTTAGCAAGTAAAAATATAGGACCCCCAGTTAAATGTGAATTTCAGATGCACAGTGAAATTTTTTTAGCGTAAGTATGTCCCAAGTATTGCAAGGGACATACGCTGAGTAATTACTTGTTTACCTGCGGGACCTGTACTTTTTTCTGGCAACCCTACCCCAGCCAGGACAGATCTGCCCACGATGTCCCCCCAAACCGCAGCTCTGGCCAGTGGGTGGACAGCCTGACCGATTGTGGCCCCAATGGCCGGAAGACAAGGTTTTGTCTCCTTGTCCCGCTCGCCGCAGGAAGCTGGGGGTCTTTTAACATGCAGGCCCTGGCCTGTCCCCGCCCCCCCTCACCCCGCCCTGGTGGCGCCAGCTGCCCGCTGCCCCGTGCGTGGCTTGGGGGAGGGGAGCTGCTCCCAGAGCCACTGTCCCCTGGGCCGGCCCCTCCCGGGCCGGGATGGGGTGGGGTGGGGTGTGGGGTCCCACTGGGTACCCCCGGCCCGGGGATGCAGGGCCAGGGGTGCGGGCAGCAGCAAGTCCTCCACGTGGCCTTTGTCCCCCTCCATCCTGGTGGCCCATCCAGCTCGGAGCCCGACAGCGGAGGCCTCCTGGCCTTTCTGTGAAGTTCTGCAGGCCGAGCCGGCAGACTTCCTTGTCAGAATGTACTGGAAGGACAGAGGCCTATGGGCAGCTGACCAGGAACCAGATCCCTCGGGACCGCAGCCATTCCATCCCAGTGCCCCCATACTGAGTGGCCTTGTGTCGGGTGGCCAGGCCCAGAGGCTCTGGCCCAGCCCTCCGAGTGCCAGCTGCCAGGATGTCACGTTGTCGGGGAAAGAACACGCAGTCCTTGGCTCTCCCGGCCTCCCCTTTGTTCCCGGGAAGAGGAGGGGGCTTTTGTCCTGGCAGCCAGCCCCTCCCCCCCCAAACGGTCCCTTGAGGTGAAGATCGGAGGCACCTCGGGTCTGGGGGTTCTGGCCGGAGAGGGTCCCTTGTCACCCAGCATGGCCGAGGAGTCCCCTCCCCCCCCAGCCAGCCCTGCCTGCTCAGAGCTCCTGTGTCCGGACCTTGGGGGAGGCCAGGTCACCCCCTCGGGATTGGAATGCCGGAGGTGGCAGCAGCGGGGGGTTGGGGGGGGGACATTCCCAGCGGGACAGGCGCCGTGATGACAGCTGCTGGCCCCCGCCTGTCCTGCGTCCCCTAAGTTGGAGGCTGCAGCTGGCGCGGGTGGCTTTGGTTTGGGGGGGCATGTTATTTTGGGGGTGGCGGCAAAGGAGCGTGAGAGGCGCCTCCAACCAGGGCAGGAAGTGGGGCGGCCCCAGCTGCGTTCTCCCGTTGGCACACCTGGCCCAGCGGGCACTGGCGGCCACCGCACAGGAAGTGTTCCCAACGCCCGCCTGTATGGTCCCCCAGTCGGAGGCCCGGAGGGGAGGCGGCCAGCAGGGAGGGTGCAGGGGCCCGCTGTTGTGGGCCAGAATCTTCCAGAAGACCCCCCCACTGGGGTAGCAACAGTGCCTCTGGAGCGAGTGCTTACTGCGGTTGATACCGGTTATAGACGTTAATCCAGAGACTTCGGGAGGGAGGGGCTATTGATGAATCCGAGTTCTACAGATGAGGAAACTGAGGCTCAGAAACAGAAGCGACTCCCCCAAGGTCACACAGCACAGAAACCGCAGAGCTGGGAATCTCAGTAGCATTTAGGATCAGATATACTAATAACTCAACATAGGCCTCCAACCTGATAGTGTGGACAGGGGGTCCCAATCAGGGCGATCCTTGGGGTGTCTGGAGACATTTTTGGTTGTCTCGGTTGGAGGTACACCTGGCATCCAGTGGGTGGGAGCCAGGGATGGTACTCCACACCCCACAGTGCCCAGGACGCCTCCCACAGAAAACGGTCCAGCCCCAAATGCAGTCTCGCTGAGGTGAAAAGTAATAATAATATTATTAAGTATTATTAAGTATAATCTTCATTTTATTTTATTTTTAAACAAGGTTTGTTTGTTTTTTGGGGGGCTGCACCTCACAGCTTGTGGGATATCAGTTCCCTGACAACCAGACATTGAACCTGAGCCCTCGGCAGTGAAAGTCTAGAATCCTAACCACTAGGCAACCAGGGAACTTGCTAACCTTCATTTTATTTATTTATTTTTTAAAGTCTTTATTGGGGCTTCCCTGGTGGCGCAGTGGCTAAGAGTCCGCCTGCCGATGCAGGGGACACGGGTTCGTGCCCCGGTCCGGGAGGATCCCACATGCCGCGGAGCGGGTGGGCCCGTGAGCCATGGCCGCTGAGCCTGCGCGTCCGGAGCCTGTGCTCCGCAACGGGAAAGGCCACAACAGTGAGAGGCCCGCATACCGCAAAAAAAAAAAAAAAAAAAAAGGCTTTATTGAATTTGTTACAATATTGCTTCTGTTTTATGTTCTGGTTTTTTGGCTGCGAGGCATGTGGGATCTTAGCTCCCTGACCAGGGATCAAACCTGCAGCCCCTGCACTGGAAGGCAAAGTCTTAACTGCTGGGCCGCCAGGGAGGTCCCCTTAGTCTTCACTTTAAAGATGAGGAAACCAAGGCCCAGAGAGCCTGTGTTTTGGGCTCCTGGACCCCAGGTACCCATTTCCCTTGGCTGCTTCCTTACTGTCCTTCCAAGCTTTGCAGTAAGGGAAACTGAGGCCCAGAGAGGAGATATAAGTGAAGACTGGAACCCACAGCCCAGCACAGGCCCCTCTGCTCCTCACAAATCGAGCCTGCAGTGGCTGTGTGGGCTCAGACTCTCCAGGGTCCCCATCCCAGCTCAGCCACTCACTGACACCTGGGGACCCTAGCAGGCAATGTCACCAGCCTCCGCTGTGTGTCTTCCTTCTCAGCGGAAGCAGTAATGAGAACCACCGAGGTTCAGGGAGAAGCAGCATGTACAAGGGTTAGGGCATCTAATCCTGGCTGCAAGCACTTGGGCAAATCACTGCTCTTCTCTGAGCCTCAGTTGTCTCAACTGTAAAATGGGATGATAATCATTGGCCCTAACTCACGGATGATGGAGGGGATCAAATGAGGTAACACATAGCTTAGCATGGTGCCTGGGACATGGGGAGCACCATATAAGGGTCGGATATTAAAAAAGAAAATTTTTAACTGTGGTAAAATACACAGAACATAAAATGTATCCTTTAAACCTTTTTAAAGAGCACAGCTCAGTGGCACTAAGCACGTTTACATTGTTGTGCAGCCATCCCCACCATCTGTCTCCAGAACTTTCTCATCTTCCCAAACTGAAACTCTGTCCCCATGAAACACTGACTCCCCAGCCCCTCCCCCAGCCCCTGGCCCCCACCATCTACTTCCTGTCTCTGTGGATCTGACTCCTCTGGGGACCTCCTGTGAGTGGGATCACACAGTATTTGCCCTTTTGTGTCTGGCTTATTTCTCTGAGCATCATGTCCTCAAGGATCATCCATGCTGTAGCAGGTGTCAGAATTTCCTTTTTAAAGCTGAGTAATATTCCATTGTATGGATGGACAGCATTTATTTATTCATCCATTGATGGACACTCGGGTTGCTGAACCAGGGTGGTGTTAAGGGAAAGGGTAATAGTCTAGAAGGAATTTGAAAGTGGATTCAATAGAATTTGCCGAGGAATTGTTGGGGAATGTGGTTTTTATTTATTTTTTTATTATTATTTTTTAACATCTTTATTGGAGTATAATTGCTTTACAATGGTGTGTTAGTTTCTGCTTTATAACAAAGTGAATCAGTTATACATATACATATGTTCCCATATCTCTTCCCTCTTGCTTCTCCCTCCCTCCCACCCTCCCTATCCCACCCCTCTAGGTGGTCACAAAGCACCGAGCTGATCTCCCTGTGCTATGCGGCTGCTTCCCACTAGCTATCTATTTCACGTTTGGTAGCGTATATATGTCCATGCCACCCTCTCACTTTGTCACAGCTTACCCTTCCCCCTCCTCATTTCCTCAAGTCCATTCTCTAGTAGGTCTATGTCTTTATTCCCGTCTTGCTCCTAGGTTCTTCATGACCTTTTTTTTTTTTTCTTAGATTCCATATATATGTGTTAGCATACGATATTTGTTTTTCTCTTTCTGACTTACTTTACTCTGTATGACAGACTCTAGGTCCATCCACCTCACTACAAATAACTCAATTTCCTTTCTTTTTATGGCTGAGTAATATTCCATTGTATATATGTGCCACATCTTCTTTATCCATTCATCTGTTGATGGACACTTAGGTTGCTTCCATGTCCTGGCTATTGTAAATAGAACTGCAGTGAACATTGTGGTACATGACTCTTTTTGAATTATGGTTTTCTTAGGGTATATGCCCAGTAGTGGGATTGCTGAGTCCTATGGTAGTTCTATTTTTAGTTTTTTTAAGGAACCTCCATACTGTTCTCCATAGTTGCTGTATCAATTTACATTCCCACCAACAGTGCAAGAGGGTTCCCTTTTCTCCACACCCTCTCCAGCATTTATTGTTTGTAGATTTTTTGATGATGGCCATTCTGACCGGTGTGAGATGATATGTCATTGTAGTTTTGATTTGCATTTCTCTAATGATTAATGAGGTTGAGCATCCTTTCATGTGTCTGTTGGCCATCTGTATATCTTCTTTGGAGAAATGTCTATTTAGGTGTTCTGCCCATTTATGGATTGGGTTGTTTGTTTTCTTGATATTGAGCTGCGTGAAGGGAATGTGGTTTTTAAAAATATGTCCACACATTTTGGACACTGCTTTAAAAGGTGGAGCCTAAGTCTATTCCCTGTGAGTATGGGCTGAATTTAGTGAATTGTTTCTCACAAACAAAATATGGCAGAAGTGATTGTGTCCAATACCCGTGAGGCTTCTGAAACTAGGTCATAAAAGGCACCATAGCCTTCTTGCTCTCTCTTTTTCTCTCTCTCTCTCTCTCTCATGTCAATCGCTCCAGGGGAAGCCACGTGCAATGTTATGAGGATACCCCAGAAGCCCAGGTGGCAAAGAACTGAGGTCTCCCACCAACAGCCATGTGAGGGAGTCTTCTTGGAAGCAGCTTCCCCGACCCAGCTGAGCCTGTAATCACAACTGCATTTAGAAAAGCTGTCTCTCTGACTGCTGTGTGGGGAATGGACTGTAGGGGGCAGGAATGAAAGCAGGGCCACCTGGGAGGTGGCTACTGCAATAGTCCAGGGAAGCCTTGATGGTGGCAGAGGAGATGGAGAGAATCAGATGGACGGATTTAATAGTTATTTGGGAAGTAAGACAAACAGGACTTGGGAGAATAAAAGGTCAGTGATGACCCTCAGGTGGGGTCTTCAGTGAAACGCGGGTGGAGGCAGGGATGGAGGAAGATATGATGGCAGGTTTAGCTGTGGCCACACTGAGTCCATGTCCCCAAAATGTACAAGGGTGTCCATAAACGTAGCTACCTGCATGATAAGAATAGACTAGAGGCTCTCCACTAAGGGTGATTCTGCCCACCCAGGGGACATTTGACAACATCTGGGGAAATTTCTGTTGTCACAACTGTGGCCGGGTGGGGGTGGGGTAGGGTGGGTGGGGATGCTACTGGCGTCTCTTGGCTAAAAGCCGGAGATGCTGCTTAACATCCTACAATGCACAGGGCTGTTCCCCATAAAAAGATTTATCTGACCCCAACTGTCAATTGTATGGAGGTGGAGAAATCCTATGGCTGGAATAAGAAAATCTACGATGTGGTATGTATATGTATATATAATGGAATACGACTCAGCCATAAAAAAAAGAACAAAATAATGCCATTTGCAGCAACATGGATGCAACTAGAGATTATCATACTAAGTGAAGTCAGTCAGAAAGAGAAAGACAAATACCATATGATATCACTTATATGTGGAATCTAAAATATGGCACAAATGAACCTATCTACAAAACAGAAACAGACTCACAGACATAGAGAACAGACTGGTGGTTGCCAAGGGGGAGGGGGTGGGGGAGGGAGAGATTGGGAGTTTGGGATTAGCAGATGCCAACTATTACATGTAAGATGGGTAAACAACAAGGTCCTACTTTATAGCACAGGGAACTGTATTCAACATCCTGGTATAAACCATGATGGAAAAGAATATTAAAAAAAAGAATGTATGTGTGTAACTGGCTCACTTTGTTGTACAGTAGAGACTGGCACAACAAACTATAGTTCAATTAAAAAATAAATAAATAAAGACAATCCCAACTTCAGTGGAGGTCGTTTCTTCAGTAAAGTTTTATTTCTTGGATATGCAACAATCAAGTACAGAACGAGTTTCCTGGGCAGCTCGCCTCCAAACAATCTTCGCCAAGCAGCTGGCAAAAGGGGAAAGAGCAAACAAGTCTCTCAGGGGAAGATTTTAAAGGATCAGGCCGGAAGTGGCTTTTATCACTTCCTCTTACACCCCATTGGCCAGATCAGTCCCATGGGCTTGCCTAAGTGCAAGGGGTGCTGGGAAATGTAGTCCAGCCACGTCCCCAGGAGGAAGAAGGAAACAGTTGGATGGAAAAGGAGCCAGTTTGTGCCACAGTATTATTATCATTGTCCTCATTATTTCTGATGTTATTCTGAACTAGCGGCTTCCTGGATGTATTGTATTCCATCCACAGGGTCAGTGGAGTGATTTTTCAAATCTCCTTTCTCAAATCCTCACTCTCTAGCCCGTCTCCAAAGAAAAGTACTCCAAACATTTCTGCATAAGCCATAGGATCAAATCCAATGCCCTTGACCTAGCATTTCCAGAGTTCAAAATGTTGACCAAGCAGTGGGATATGGATGTCTGCAGAAATGAACCCTGAAGCTCATCTATGTTTCAGGACCTGGTAGAGGAGGGTGAGAGGCTCTGCTCGGCAGGACTGGAAGGCTTCCTGGAAGAGGAGACCTGGGTGCTGTGACTTTGAAGAAAGCAGAAGCCCCATATCCGAAATCCGAGGAGCGGGAGAAGAATGAGAAGGGTGTGGAATCAGTGAAATCAAGGGAAGTGGATGTTTGCATAAAGAGGAAACGGTCAGGACTTACCTGGTGGCGCAGAGGTTAAGAATCCGCCTGCCAATGCAGGGGACACAGGTTGGAACCCTGCTCCGGGAAGATCCCACATGCCGCGGAGCAACTAAGCCCGTGCGCCACAACTACTGAGCCTGCGCTCTAGAGCCCACGAATCACAACTACTGAAGCCCACGCGCCACAACGAGGAGCCACCGCAATAAGCAGCCCACACACCGCAACGAAGAGTAGCCCCGCTCCCTGCAACTAGAGAAAGCCCGCATGCAGCAATGAAGACCCAACACGGCCAAAACTAAATAAATAAAATATTTTTAAAAAGAAAGGAAACAGTATACCAAGTCCTCAAAAAATTAAACATAGCATTGCCATATGATCCAGCAAGGCCACTTCTGCGTATATACACAAAATAATGGAAAGCAGGGTCTCAAAGAGATATTTATGTGTGTACCGTGTTCGTAGCAGCGTTTTTCACAGTAGCCCAAAGATGGAAACACATGTCCACCGATGCGTGAATGGATAAACAGAATGTGATGTATACAGACAACGGAATATTATTCAGCCTTTAAAAAAAAGGGGGGCTGCTGGTGAGGGGAATGGGGAGTTAATGGTTAATGGAGACAGAGTTTCAGTTTGGGAAGCTAGGAAAGCTAGTTGTGGTTGCACTACAGTGTGAATGTGCTTAATGCCACTGAGCTGTACATCTAAAAAATGGAGAAGATGGTAAATCATGCCGCGTGTATTTTACCACAATAAAAAAAGATACATATCGGAAGTGAGGATATTGGAATATGGAGTATATATAGGTGAGAGGATGGAACTGCCCTGGGAGTGATCGTGTTACTGTGATTATCTAGACGCTTCTAATTCTCAGGGTACTGGAAGAAGTGCAAAGTACAGGGACCCAGCACCGTGATGCTACAATTTACTGCAAAACAATCTGGGAGAGAGAAAAAGAGGAAAAGAGCAAATATGACCAAAATCAACAACAGGAAGCTCGAGGTGGATGATCACCTGTCTATTGTATAATTCTTTCAAGCTTTTTCCATAGGAATTGGAATTTTTCCAAATAAAAAGTCTAAGAAGGACAAGGACAGTGAGGTGACCCTAGGCGCAGTGACCTGGAGGTCACTGAGACCTGACTGGTGAGCTGTTGGAGTTGGAGAAGTCCATGGAAGGGAAATAAATCCTAAAACTCATAATTAGCATCTGGCTGGCACTTACTGTGTTCCAGAAGTTCTCCTAAAAGCGGTGCACATACTAGCCCTTTTATTTTAATTTTTTGGCCGCACAGCAATATGGGATCTTAGTTCCCCGACCGGGATGGAACCCCTGCCCCCTGCAGTGGAAGCATGTAGTCTTAACCACTGGACTGCCAGGGAAGTCCCTAATCCTTTTAATCTTCTCCAAACTCTAGGGCTAACAACTTTTGTTTTTTCCATTTTACAGATGGGGAAACTGAGGCCCAGAGAGGAGAAATCCCTTGTCCCAAACAGAGGGAAGTAAGGATAGTATGGTGGGAAAGAATCGGAGGCCCCCCCCCGGGTTCACAGACGCCCCCTTCCGGCCTGATGACACCCCAGCTGTGAGGGCTAGTCACCAGCTGGCTTATGATCCACCTCTGGGATTCTTGAAACGCTCTGTCCCACCATCCAAGAGGAGCAGAGTCCCGAACACTGTTGTTATACATTAACAATCGCTTGTTATATTTTTAAACAACCACTTGGGGGCTGGAGTGGTGCCGGGGCCCTGAGGAGGACTCTGCTGTGATATCCCCACCTTAATTTCCCCCCCATATGGAACAGAGCTGGACAAAGGCCTTTGTGGTGTATGAGGTCAGGACCAGATGGAGGAAGGGTCTGGGACTGGGGAGCCATTTGGAGGGCAAGAGGCATGGCTGGAAGGCTTCCTGGAGGAGGCGACATTGGCTCTGCAGCTTTGAAGAGCACAGCCCTTCTGGATCTAGTTCTGGGGAGGTGGGGATGGCCCAGACCTGGTCTCCAGAGCCTCAAGGATGCTCAGGCTGGGGCCAAAGACATTCTGGCAAGCAAGATCATCCTCTTCCTCCCTAAAATAAACCATTTTGAATTTTCGGGAAGCAGGGCAGCGGAATGACACCGCCTCAGGGTTGGATCCTTTTGTCCACTGCAAAAGGAAGATTACATACCCAAATCAGCAGGGGTACATCCCCACCCAGGCCCAGCAGTGACCCCTGCCAGGGAGCCAGGACTGCCACAGAAGCTCTTTTGGGGACACCCTGTAAACATGGCTGAAAGTGAGAGATCTCTCTCATGAAAAAAATTTTTTTTAAAGAGAGAAATAGCAAATTAAATCTGTGCATTCTATCTGCACCGCCTCCCCTCAAAAAAGTTTGATCTGAAACAGCATCTCAGAATGTTCCGGGATGCCTTGGGCCCGCCATTCAAGTGTATATGCCTCCCCTCTGCATGGTTTATGGAGGGCCCGCGGCAGGGGTGAGGCAAGTGCTGAGTATTTTGTCGCCTGCGGGTGCTTGGAGAAATATTTCAGAGTCATTAGCCCAGAATAAACACTCTGGCCCATTCCTTCATTCCTGACCACCCAGGACCTGGTGGGCCGCAGCGGATGCTTTGGGGACCCGCCGGAGGTTTAAAAGATTTTAAGCCGAGGAGTATGGTGGCCCGACTTGTGCGGAGAGTCTTTTAGTTGCTTGGGGAATCGGATGACCAGATAAAATACAGGATGTTCAGTTAAACTGGCATATCAGGTAAACAACGAATGATTTTTTAAAGCATAAGTAGATACCAACTGTGGTGAGGGACATACTTATGCTAAAAAACTATTCTTCTGAAATTCAAGTCTAATTGGGGGTCCTGGATTTTTATTTGCAGGAAGGACAGAACGTGGGGATCCAGGTCAGGGGTCAGGAGACCCAGGTGCAGGTGACCGCCCTGGTCCAGGGGATGGATGGGAGGAAAGCTGGATGCAGAGGAGGGCAGAGAAATAGGCGGATTCTGGGGAGATTTTGGAGAGGGGCCCCTATGGCTTGCTGATAGATTGGACGTGGGTGGATGTGCTGGGAGGACTTGGGCTTTTACCCTGAATGTGGTGGGGGAGCCGGGGAGGGGGACTGTGAGTGGACGAGGGATACGACTTGGATAAGAGGCTCCCAGACCCAGCCTGGGGACTCAGCAACCATCTGTCCCCATACATGGCCCCAGCCCGGGTCTCCCCACCTCGGTACTGTTGACATCTGGAGCTGGGCCATTCTCTGTGGGAGACCGTCCTGGGCACTGTGCGGCACAGAGCAGCATCCCTAGCCCTCACCCCCTGGATGCCAGGAGCGCACCCTGCTCCCCTCAATTGGGATAACCGATACAACCAGGCTTTGCCAGTGTCCTCTGGAGGGCAGAGTCGCTCCCAGTTGGGGATCCCTGGTCTTGGCACTGTAAGAGCCAGCAAGCAGATGGGTCTGGGGTGCTAACTGGGGTGCGGTCCTGGAAGGCTTTGTCCTCTACTGGTATTGAGTGATCTTTCTTGGGATGGGAGAAATGGAGGACCGCACGGCTGGAGCTTGGCAAGTTTCAGACTACGTGCTGCCCAAGCCTGGACTCATCTGAAGGCCATCTGCACGAGGCAAAGGAAGGACCTGCCTTAGAGTTTGATAAAACTTGAAATATTTAGACGTTTGGGCATTTAATTCTGATGATCCAGGCTCACGATAACACTGCTCCCGTCCAGCAGCCCGCAGCTGTCTGAGTCCACGGGGGCTCTGGTGATAATGATGGGCACCTTGACCTTGACACTGGTCAGGGACCAGGGCAGGTGGACGGTGCTGACCAGCTCGTAGTAGGTGTTCATGATCTCGCTGTCCCGTGTGCCGCAGCTCACGGACAGCACGGGCGGGAGGTAGAAAGTGCTGACGATCTTGGTGGTGTTGAAGGGTGTGATTTGGGTGTTGGCCTCCTGCCGAAGCAGCTCACTGCTGTCCACCCTTGAGTGTCGCTCTGCATTGGGTGTGAAGCCCTCGTACTGCACGTGGGCGTAGAGGGCAAAGATGACCGTCTTGATGCGCTTGCTGGTCTGGTTGTTGATTTCCGTGGTGAAAATGACCCTCTCCCCTGGCGTGAAGATGTTCTTTTCCATCTGGATCTGCAGGCAGATGGTGCCCTGTCTGCAGCAATTGTAGTAGATCTTTTTCTTGGCCTCCACGACCAGAGGATTCTAGAAGGGGGTGGGGGGAATGGACAATTGTGAGGCATTGCGGCCACAAGATCCACTTGCTCACCCAACAGTCCACCAAAGCCTTGAGCCTTTGGGACTCTCCTAGTAAGAGGCACTGGGATGGAATCTGGAGTCTTGGGGATTTTGCAGCCCAAAGTCATTCCCAGCTTTGCCATTTAATCAAAATCCTTTGCCATTCTGACTGTCAATTTCCTTGTCTGTAAAATAGACCTAAGAAATTCACAAGGCCCTGGCTTTATCCCCAGCTCCATAACTCACTTGCTGTGTGACCTTGTACCAGTGCCTTGACTTCTCTGAGTCTTAGTTTTCTGGAAGACAGGGAATGTCTTATGGTCTAAGCCCAGACCTAGGGCTTACCCAAGTAGTTCAGACTTAAGGAGAAAATATTATGGGCTCTGAATCATGAAAACTGTAGAGTTGAAATTATGTAACGTGTTTAAATAAAGGCTTCAAAAAGCAGCCTTTATATCAATTGGTTAGCTGCTGGATTGCAAATAAAGTCACATAACATAACGTTTAATGTGTGGCTTGGGTAACATTTGGCTTTTTATTTGTGGGTACTACTGTAAAAGATTCGAGGGAATTCTCTGGCCGTCCAGGGGCTAGGACTTGGCGCTCTCACTGCCGAGGCCCAGGTTGGATCCCTGGCCAGGGAACTAAGATCCTGCAAGCCATGTGACCAAAAAATAAATAAATAAATGAAATAAAATAAAAGATTTGTTGTGAGGTGGAGTGCGCTTCCAATGATTTGCTCTTCGCTTCTGCTGACTTCCTGTATCTTCTTCCAGAGGAACTTAATACTTTTACAAGCGTGTATGTGTGTGTGTGTGTGTGTGTGTGTGTGGCATTTGTCATGCTCATGCAAATGTTTGTATTGTTTAGGAGTACATTTATTTATTTGTGGTAGAAGTACACAGTATTGTTTGACATATCTGAACGCTTTAAATAAATCAAGCCTCATATCTTTTCCAGCAACCTGCTTTTCTAGCTTAACATCCTGTGTTTGAAAGGCATTCATGTTGGTGCCTGTCATTCTGATTCATTTGTTTCCACGATGGCAATGGAATGTGCTGCAAAATAGTTAATTTACCCTTCCCCCTCCAGGATAGACATTTATATATATATATATAATATACATATTTTACGTATATATATAATTTTTTTTTTTTTTTTTGCCGTGCTGTGCGGCATGCAGGATCCTAGTTCCCTGACCAGGGATTGAACCCGCGCCCCCTGCAGTGGAAGCATGGAGTCCTAACCACTGGACCGCTAGGGAAGGATAGACATTTATATTGTTTCCATGTGTATTTGACATCATAAAAGAGCTGGAAGGAGCATCGGAAGACACTTCTTGGGCTTACATACAAGAAAGAGTTGCTCTACCAAAGAACATATACAGGTGGTCAATAGGCACACGAAAAAAGGCTCAACGTGGCTAATCATCAGAGAAATACAAATCAAAACCACAATGAAATAGCACCTCACACCTGTCAGAATGGGTATCATCAAAAATTCTACAAACGACAAATGCTGGCCAGGATGTGGAGGAAAGGGAACCCTCCTACACTGTTGGTGGGAATGTAAATTGGTGCAGCCGCTGTGGAGAACAGTATGGAGGTTCCTCAAAAAACTAAAAGTAGGGCTTCCCTGGTGGCGCAGTGGTTGAGAGTCCGCCTGCTGATGCAGGGGACCCGGGTTCGTGCCCCAGTCTGGGAAGATCCCACATGCTGCGGAGCGGCTGGGCCCGTGAGCCATGGCCGCTGGGCCTGCGCGTCCGGAGCCTGTGCTCCGCAGCGGCAGAG